>NC_053450.1:35554313-35746759 GCF_015227805.2 Hirundo rustica | reverse complement strand
CTTTCTCTTACCTTTCTTACCTTTCCTTTCTCTCTTACCTTTCTTACCTTTCCTTTCTCTCTTACCTTTCTTCTTGCTTCTTTCTTTTGCTTTCTTTCTTTTGCTTTCTCTCTCTCTCTCTCTTTTTCTTTATTTCTCTCTCTCTCTCTTTAAATCAGACTAACAGGAACAGTACCCAAGATGGACCAACTACTTTACCATGATGGTGGGCACATCGACTCCGGCTCCAAAATGTTTCTTAAATGTTTTCAAAGAATCATGCTTGACTCTTGATATTTCCCACCTGTGCTACTGGAGGTACAGTTGCAATATAGTAATACCCCCACTACAGAAGCTGAACACAGCAGGGTTAAGGAACATAAGCCTTCCATTTCCTGAGAGAAAAGACAGCGACCATAACTTCAGATGCTGTAGGTGATCCAGAACAGAAGCATTGATACATGGTCCAGAGAGACTCAGGGAAGCAAGGAAAACGTTGGTCTTCTTGTGGGTCACGGTACACCAGAGCCTACACATCAGGGTGTGACCAGGGTGACCAGGGTGGTGTGAGTAGGAGCAGTTATTATCACATCCTTGATCTGGGGCAAAACCACACCAATCCTCAGTCATCATCATATAGTGCTGAGGTAGGAGGAGCTTACCACCATTTGTTCATTGCACACTGGCTTCCTGGTGTTTGGAATCTTTTTTTCCCCTTTGCAGCCATTGAAGCATAAGTCTGTGTATCGAAGAAGAGGCCTAGAGTGCCATTTTCATTGCCCTAAATTACATCTGTGTACACACAGCCATGTATTCTGCAGAGAGCTGTAAACAGAAGGTTATTGAAAAACAGGCAAAAAAGACAGCTTTGGTAGCACCTGCAATTCTGATACTAACTCAAGCAAAATCCTAGGACAAGACTCAGTCCATTTTTAAGACGGGAGATTGCATTTACTGGGTTGCTTACTCATTTCCTCTACCATACAGTCAGGAGTCTGTCATTTTTTTAAATCTGAGAGCAGGTTTTTCTCCCTGGTTAATCTTCAAGCTGATTGAAGTGTCTCCACAGCTTTTCTACCATTCATACTCTAGACTCAGAAGATCCTCTGGAATGATTGATCAAATGTCCTGGCTGGGTTGTTCTGTAATGCCTTGTTATCCCTCTCTCTGCTTTACCTTCACATGAGCTTGATTTGAAAAGTCTAAACAGATGAGGGACCAGAAAGCCTGCTTCTCTGCAAATAGAAGTCATAATTAACTATATGAATATGTTCCTGTCTTGTTTGTAATCACCTCTCTGTTGCATTTCTGATTTGAATATAAAATGTGTATATCTTATCAATGATGCCTCTGACACTGCCTCAGCCTTAATCTGAAGCATACCATTTATCTGAAATGAGGTTTTGCTCTCCTGAAAGCTCATATTCTTTTCCACAACCTGGTGCCAGCTTCAGCAGATGTCAGAGGATCACAGGCTTGGACTCTGTTATCTTCTGTAACAGATTTGCAATCTAAGAAGCAGGTAAATTCTTTGAAAAAATCAAAAAATTAGCTGCTGGGAGCAGGTCAGTTGTTGGGATTTCTTTCCTACTTAGAAACATATATTTATTTACTGGTAGATACTAACTGCTTACATCAAAGAGAAAACTCCTGCCTTTCTTTTAAAAACACACATATGGAATATTCAAAATATTGTCAATACTGTAAATATTGTAAAAATATCATGGGTGAAAAAAAGTCCTAAAACCCCCCAAGGATATTATCTTCACTGAAAATCTCACAATTCTCACTGCAAAACCAACAATAACTGAATTATGCAGTTTAGTTAAGCTCACCAGTTCCTTCTACCCTAGACAAAAGCCTAAGAACAAAAATGCTGATTTTGTGCTTCTAGCCTATTAGGTAATTTTGATGTAAACCACAAGAATGTACTAGAATAATCATTTTATATGAAAAAATCATAGAATAGATATGAAGTATTTTTAACAGTGGAGAACGTTACCTGCCATTCAGTCCTTTCAGATTTTAGTACTTCTGGTCTGCATTTGGATACATCTCCTGTACTCCATGACAGAGAACTCTTAACAAACATTAGTTTGGAGTGAGGTCTTCAATTGTAACTGCCGGAAAGGAAGGCAGAAGAAAATTCACCACAGCTTTCATTTCATCATCCTCTTCAGAGGTTGATGTTCTTGCTCTCCTTTATTCCCTCTTATATTTCACAACAGTACTGGAGGCTATAATAAAAAAAAAACATCTTTTATGAAAGATTTTTCAGTTTTGTTCAGTTTGGATCCAGTTCTTTGATGTTAATGAGATTACAGATTTTAATAGTTATTATGACAGTGTTAGAAGCCTGTAATCTGTCAAATCCTTCTGTAGTCTCTTCTAGCTAAGGTTTCTTATATAATTGTCTGGTTTGCTTATTTACTTAGTTAATTATATTAACTTAATGCCTCCTTGTAACATCTCAAGAAATAAAGCTGGCAATCAAAATATTTTTGATTACTAATCTCAAGATCTTTGAGGCAGTCAAGCATAAAGTTATAAATTCCATCTGAGGCAGACAAACAAGCAGATAAATATGCTGCTACCATTAGTGTTATCAGAAGATGATAGTCCTTCTTGTTCTTTTCTGCAGTTATTGGGATTTTTTTTTTTCTCCAGAGCGTCCACAACAGGGGGGCTCAGTAGGGTAAATTTGCAGCTCAGCATGAATAAAGTCTGTGGTACATTTTTCATCGGTTTCTAGAACGATGTAAATGATCTGTAGCCAGAATCTAAATGCAACCTGTTCACACCCAAGCAGAAGTCTCACTTTGAAAGTTTTATTGTTTGAGAAGTGTCAAAGACCTTCTATTATTTATTTATATTACACTACTTACCTGCACAGAAAATGGGTGCCCGCCACAGACAGCTCACAGCATGGCTTTCTGAAAAGATGATACAGATGATGGAAAGAGACAAATAGCATGGGTAAGTGAGGAAATTTAAAAAAAAAAAAAAAAAAAGCTTTGCTGTGTAAAAAATAGACTCCTCTCTCTCTGCTTAGTCATTGTCAATGGGCATTCTTCTGCTGACACTGCTAAAAACTAATTGTAAAGATGTAATTACAGGAGCATAACATGGCAGCTTTCTGGATTTAGAGAGAAGTTTTTCCCCAAGCATAGCAAGAGTTGTTAAGAAGAGAGTAATGATGCTTATTGTCAAAATCACTGAATTTTTGAGTCTATATCAGCACTTTCAATGTAGTAGTCTGTGATTGTCTTTTCAAATCCCAGAGTATGAATTCTTTCTGATAACTTCCATTTAAAAGAAAGATTCCCCTATAACCATAAATATGATCATTCTTCAATTCAACTAAGGTCAAAGCTAATGCCTTTAATTGTTCATTCACACCATTTTACTCCAGTTCCAATTTACAAAGGGAACAACCAATGTGAAATACATTAAATACTAACTTGGGTTAGTTTATGTCCATGAATTTTGCTTGCATATTATGTCTCTTCTTCAGCCTTTTTCTCCCCAATTTATGACTGGCAGAATATGAGGACTGGCTTTCCCAGGAGAAGGTCTATTAAGGTCAATGAATTGGCAGTGGAAGTAGCAAGCTGCTTTGAATACCTCCAGTTGTAGGAGTGCTCTAGGAGTGCAAAGTTTGTGAAGTTAAAAATCAAGCGCTCATCTAGTTTTGGTGTTTGCAAATGGTGCGGCACAATGGTACCTCATTGTTGTGCAGAAGTTACAAGCATGAAAATTGATGATCAGTAATGTAACAATGTTACACAAACCTACATTTCACGTAGTAGCTGCTGAACCAAAAAATGCTAAAATGCTTTTAGCAAACATGCTAAAAGAGTTGGACAAATTCTGTGACTGATTATAGAGAGGTCATAGCTATCACAGCCAATATCATTATCTTACTTCAGAATAGTTCATTGTCCTGCTAAGACACCGATGGAAGAAAAAAAAAAAAAAAATCTATGTTTTTAAATCCTCACCTATTGGGGATCTTTTAAACTATTTTTTTAAGACCTCAGGAAATCAGTGTCCATGGGTCAGTAGAAAGAAAACTAAAATGCTCAGGAATGACTGCAAAGTGTAGAAAGTACACTTCAAAATTACTTGGAAGGAAAAGAATGTGCTGCTTGCATAAAACTCAATCATTTTACAATAGCTTTTTAGCATGTTTTCCCCACCTGTATGCTTCAGTCGTTTCTTTATACATAAAAGTACTAGTATTCAGCTATATATGTATATAAGAACCACTATTAAGTAGCTAGTGATAAATTATGCCTTTTTTGCGTATGAATTTTTTACTCATCTGCTCAGAGAGGAGGAATAATGCAAGACCATGAGCCCCCAAAGGGGGAAAAGACATTCTGAATAATTTGCAATTAAGCAAACAACTTTTACTGTTTGCAGTATCAGGGTACAGCATTTCATGTGCTGAAAAAATCTAGAAAACATCAACTGTTTTGAGGAAAGCCCTTAGAAAGAAAGGGTGAAATCTGTTGAATACATTTTCAGTGTAAACTGTTCATCCATTTCTATTTAGGATTTATTTCTTAGCACCCTGGTTTAGAAGGCTACAAGCCAATACTTGGTTGTAGTCCAACAACATCCCACATCCCCCAGGCAGATGATTTTACATTATAATAAATTAATATATTTTAAAGTAAAAGCCACATATGAACCTAAAAAAACATCCGCCAATTAAGGTGCCCTCTTAGGGCAGTATTTGGAGCCCGGCACAGAAAGGTAAAGGGAACGCTAATTTTAAGGAATATGCTTAAATTCAGGATGTTCTGGATTATCAGAACCTGGCACAACCCCAAATATCTGAAAGCTGCTTCCTCAGAAAAATGGGCTCCACAGTACTGACAGCGGGAACAAAGCCTCATCTCCAGCCTGCGTAACTCAGTGTCCATCTGGACAGTGGCCACGGCAGCAAGTGACGGGAGCTAGGGTCGGAGTGGGTCCAGCCTCCGGGTCCCCACTCCAGTGAGCCGGTGGCAGCGCACCTCAGCAGAAGAGGCGAGGCTCAGGCCGGCCAATCTGCCTCTCTGCAGTTGTATGGGCTGCATACCATGACACCACAAGCTGCCAGGCTGTTGCCTGTAATGCTCTTCCCCGGCAGTGCGTGCCCGAGCCCTGCCATGCCTCCGCTCTGCGGTTTTACCCTCACTGTGGAGGAGGAACAGGGGCTCTGTCCTAAAAAAGGACAAAAAAACACTCAGACCTGTTGGACCTTTTGTTACCACCTGTAAAAAATGAAAATAAGGAAGCAAATGCAAACATCATGGAGGAGTTTCACGGTTACCCTAAAAAGACATTCTACTTATACTCTGTCTTAAGACAGGATCAAGTGTCTAAATTCTTAACCTGCCTGGCTAAGAACATGACATTAACCAATCCAACGGCGTGTTGGGGACATATCCGCCATACGATCACAGCATTGCTTTCAGGGAGCACTGTTAGATTTGTCATATGTGCAATAATTGGCTTTTGTTTGAGCTACTTGGACCAGAAAAAAAACCCCAACTTCTCCTGCGCTGACCCTGGGCGCCAGCCATATTGAAGAGTGAAGGGTTGTTGGCCTGCGGTGCCAACATACTCCACCTTCACGGGGAGGCCGTGCCCCTCACGCTCCAGCAATGCCAGACGGCGCTCGGATGAGGCGGGCTGGGTCTGGCAGGTGGCGGCACAGGAGGTAGTAAGTGAGAGCAGCACAGCATAACTGGCTGAAGCGTAGCAGTAGAATAATATTCTCGCGTCCTCAAAACTGTAGGAGTGTTTTTGACTTTGACTGCTTCCAATACCTAACAAATATGAGATCATGGCTTCTGGCATAAAAAGGACGAGTTCGTTGCCATGCCAGTAAGACTGCCAGTGGTGGGAGGAGGTGTCACCTACCCTGTCCCAACAGGTAGTCCATTGACTTCAAATCAACATCAGCTCCTCTGTATGCTGCCCCAAAGCACTTTGTATTCACCCAGTCAGCACCCATGCAAGCCAGCAGCTCCCCCAAAGGGATCCTTCATGCAGCAAATCCTCCTATCTTTTGAAGTGGGAAGGGCAGTGTGGTATGCAACCTCCTAGGCTGCCTTTGTTTGCTTTTTTAACTCTTTGCAGTAAATAATTCTTTGTTTTCAAAATGTGCTCTTTCTAAAGAACAAAGATCTACAGAAGCAAATTAACAAAAACTGAAATGTGAGAGCACAGGCAGATGAGCTTATAAGCACTGGGCCCCAACAGCCAGAAAACTTCACTATGCAATAAAAAGCCATGAATAATTGATTTCACTAGCTGAAATGAAGATTCATTTTTGAAAAGATGGTTTTGGTACTAAAAATAGAAATACACTGGACAAAAAAATGTTGCAGTGCAACCTTTTAACAAAATCATTCTCCAAAATGTGTACAAACACCCCATTTTCCAGTTCTAAATATTTCAACACCTAAGGGTTTTTTTTTTGCCAAAAAATCCTTGTCTCTGCCAGCTAATTTAAAGAAGAGCAAGTTTGAAGCAGGGTTTTGCACTCTGGAGGATCTATCTATTCCATCAGTAACTGTGTTTGTGATTCATGGTTTAGACTGCCAGAAGGTAGAATAAAGGGAATGGCTCTACACTTCAGTGACACATTGTTCTGTTGAATGCCCAAAAACAGAGGAGAAAGTATGTGTATGTGTGTAAATGTGTATGTAAAAAAATATTACAAATTCCTATCATCATGCTGATATTTGGATTGTTTCTGGGATATCATTAGAAAATAATCTGTATTTGAATTCACTGCCGTTATAGTGAGATTATAGCCATGATCCGAGCATAATGAATCCACCATACCAGTTCAGCCTTTCATCTGGCTAAACATTTGGCTAACAGAGTTGTGAGATGATGAGGGACAAGAAACCTGGTCAGAAATTTACAGACACAGTAATAGCACAATTAATGAGACGTCCTGTTTACATCAGGAAGGGCATCAGCCAATAAGGATTTTGGATGACTTTATATACACCAACTGAATTACGTGAGGGGTCTGAAAGGTTTTTCGTTCTGTTATTTGGTGTCTAAAGCAAAGAGAGAAAATAACACTGATTGAAAAAGCTAATTTCTTCTTCTTTCTGCAAAAAACTCTCCCACCAGTGGAGTCTGGTCCAGCCACAAGAACCACAAGTATGCCAATGGAAGATCATCTGAGAGTTTGCCAGAAAACCAATAAAGGGCCCACAGGAACTTGATCCAGAGAAATTTTGTTTTGTCCTAAAAAAATATTTGCAAAACAGAGACTCGTTGCTGCTTTCATGGTTTTGCTGGTGATTTGATCCCTTTCAACTTGCAAGCCTCCAGTAGTATCGCCTGGACTGATGTCTGCCTCTGAGATCAAGTTGTGCGGTTCTCTCCTCTCACAACTCACATGGGAGCATTCAGCAAGCAAGCCCAAGGAATTGTTTTGCACTTTAAGGAATAAATAAAGGAAAGAGAGGAAGAGTAAGGTAAACAACAGATAAAAAACAATGAAATCCATCTGTTTTGGAGAATGAGTCAAATGCGAACAGAGCAGAAAAAAGGTTAAAGTCTGAAGAAATCAGAAAACTGATGTGTAGCTCTGGGCACAGGTTTCTACACTTCTTACATTTTATGCTTCTCTCATCTGAATCTTTCTGCTAGTAAGTGTCATACATTATGACCAACTTATATATTACTGTGGAGAAAAAGACAGGGAGAGAATGGATGTAAAAAGACAATGATAAAGAACAGTTTAAAAAACAAAACAAAACTGTGATTTTAGAGACATTTGTCTTTGAAGGTGCAGTGAAATCTTTAAAAACCATCTCTTTACTTTTAATTGAAAATTGTCACTGAAAAGTATGTTTAAAGTAATACCATAGCAGGAGGGGACTTCTGCAGAAATTCCTTGCAACTATGGAGCTATATAATTGTGTCTTTGGTCAAGTTACACTTCTGTTCTGGGGAAATTTTCTAAAAAGGTATACAATTATTTTCTGGGCTTTTCTTTTTTAAGAATTGTCAACTGTATTTAGTTCCTATGGAAGAAGGCACTGGGCATTTCTTGCTATTTATAAATGCAATTTCTTCAAATGTAATCTCAGATCCGGTAAGAAAAAGCGATATTTTTTCTGGATTAAGTATCACTTCGAATGGTAAAAGGCCTGAAAGGCATGTTCTATTCCTAGTTTACCTCCAAGATGCACAACAAAATTCAGATAATCTAGAATGCAAAATGAAAGCACAAATCCATTTTGCACTGAAATCTGAGGTAATTCTTCATTGAGAATGAAAAGAAAGATAAATCAAAGAGCACTATTCTTTTTGATAAAATACATATGATTCTGATTCAAAGCAGGCAAAGATGCAAAAGAAAGTTCTTGATCTAGAATGGAATCAAGTTTATGGTGCAGTGAGGTTACCAGGTTGGGCTTCATTTCTTCACAATGGGGATCATGTCTTCTCTTGTCAGCATATTTTCAAATCACAGAATCATAGAATAATTCTAGTTGGAAAGGCCTTTAAGATCACTGAGTCCAACTATTACTGTAACAAAAAAAAGTCCACCACTAAACTGTGTCCCTAAATGCCACATCTACCCATCCTTCCAATACCCACAGAGATAGTGACTCTACCTCCTCCCTGGGTAACCTCTTCTGATGCTGAACATACTTTCAGGGAGAAATTTTTCCTAATAATCAATCTAATCCTCCCCATGTCCAACTTGAGGCCATTTCCTCATGTCCTATCTCTTGTTAGCTGGGAAAAGAAACCAACGCCCACCTGGCCACAACCTCCTTTGCAGTAGTTGTAGAGAGTGAAAAGGTCTCCTCTGAGATTCCTTTACTCCAGGCAAAACAGCCCCGGCTCTCTCAGCCACTTCTCACAGTACTTGTTCTTTAGACTATTCCCCAGCTCCACTGCCCTTCTCTGGACACTCTCCAGTGCCCCAATGTCCTTCTTGTAGTGAGGGGCCCAAAGCAGAACACAGGATTCAAGGTGCTGCCTCACCAGTGCCCAGTGCATGGGAACAATCACTGCCCTGGTCCGGCTGGCCATGTTATTGCTGACACAAGTGTTGGCAAGTACTTGTATTTGCCTGAAATTCTGCACCAATATTTTTTCTCTATTTATAATATTTCATTTGGAATAATAACTATTTTATTGGGAAATAAGTTCTGCAAGTTTGACTAGATCATTTTACTAAGGTTGGGCTCAAGGAGTGTACATTGATTATCATGCCACACACTGGAGCATATATATCTGCTCTGGTATTTTTTGAAACCCTACATTCATTGGGTGATGAAGACCTGCAATAAAGGGAAACTAATGGAAGCAATTAGGAAAGAACACCTGTCGGTGGAAGAGTGTAACCCCTACACTGACCATAGACAGAAATTGCTCCCAATTGTTATACAAAACAATGGAAGACCTCTGGACTGTGAATGCAGGCAATGATGGAATGCAATAAAATTTGCAAATGAGTTTTCACATTGTCTCATAAAATTCTATGACTTTGTCAATCTATGTTGATACAGACCAACACACGGCTAAGGAATAAAATGATGTAAGAAAGGTGCTGATCACTATTGTTGGTGAAAGGTATCTTCGCACTTCTGAAGGATGTGCAACCAAATTTTTGATTGTTCACAAATGGGTCTGAGAATATTGTTTCTGTTCTAATCATTGATGGAAGTTTAGCCTTATGGAGCAGGCTAGGTCAGCTAGCATTCTCCATTCCAAATCCACAATAACAAAGTTCTTCATAAGTCAGCCACAGCAGCAAAGCTGTAAGGAAAATACCTTTCTGCACCGCATGGTTTAGCCGGCAGATGACGCAGAACTACTCATTTTACTAGAAATACACGTAGACATAAACTAACCACAAAAGGATCCATTTTTGACTTTAAGAACTAGAGGAATTATTAAAAAAAAAAAGATATTCAGGTTATTCAGCACATGCTTCTCTTGCAGTTCTCAGTTGGACAATAAATGTTTGATACACATTTTAACTGCTCAGCTTTTCCTGTGAAAGTTGGGAAGTGGAGTGGAGGAGATGAATCAATAGTATTAGAGAGTGAGGAAGAGTAGATGAAGCAACAGTATTAGAGAGTGAGGAAGAATGTGGAAGAAAAGCAAAAGAGATGCTAAGAGGAGTCTGTTTGCAGTGACATCTACGGACTCAGCACTCTGTGTGCAAGCCATTTGCGTGTGAACTGTGGAAGACCTATGAACATCAGATCTTCATGTCCTTCAAATGACCATGGTATCAGCAAGGGAGAGACTGGTAGGATTGACACAAGATCTCCAGCAGAAACCTGAGGAGTCAATCAAATGTTACTTTTGAAATTCTTCTCACAAAAAATCTGAAAAAATATTCTTCCTAGTTTATAATTGTGTGACCATTCTTCAATTATTATTATTCTCCTGTAAAACATGTGTTTCTGTTTTAGCAATTCAACAATTGTTTTAAATAGAACAGGCAGTTCCCTTTCCCCTACATATTCTTCCCCTTACTGCTGTAGTGTAACTAAATGAGACTATTTCATGCCTCTAAAAAAGCCCAACCACAAAATGAACATTTAATCAATAGACTTAATTTAATTCAATAATGATGGGCTGACTCTCTTCAGGGCCTAATTTTCTGTTCTCTACAGATAGTAGGACCAAATGTTTTTGTTACTGCAATTGTTTACATACAATGAGACACAAACTTGTATGTAGAAATTGATTAATTAGAAAACTATTAAAGAACTATAAATTGTAAAATAATTATAATTAAAACAATGTTGATTTTGCTTGGGTAAAAACTTGCAGCCATAATTTAAATGTAATTACTCAGAAGGTAGATCATTAGTGTCACATTTCATTCTCTCTCCTGTTTTCTTCATCATTTCTTTTTTTCATTTCATTCTTCAGGAAACAGGTACAGAAAATGTTCCTGCAGATGTGCTCACAGCCTGATGTATTTCATAGAACTTTCCAGTTCAGAAGACTACTTCTGCAAATAGCTTTTACTCACGATTTAGAACAGCATCAGAAAGAGGTACCAAGACAGTTCTCTCTGTCTTATTTTTTCTCTCTTAATAATCTTTTCAAAGCCTAACAGTGATATGTAGAAGAAACATACTCTTAATTCCAGCCAGACCAAACTAAGCATGTTAGGCTATACCTGTCTGGAAATTGTATAATTTTCACACTTAAAAATACATTTAACTGAATTCATCCAAAACTTTTTCTTAAATTCTCACTCATATTGAAGAGGAAAACAAAAGGTTCATTGTAGTAAAGGTTTTCAACGATGAAGAATTCAAACAACAGATTTACTGAATATTCTGTAGTACGGATAAAGAAATTGATAAGGTTTTTATGCTTCCTCTGCCTTAGTCTTTACTTGTAGCAAGCTATGAAAGGGGTAAATGGAAGTTAAATTAACTTGTTCACCTGCTTCTCCAAAATAGGGAAATTTGTCACACATTTGGTAAGATGGGACAAGTGCACAAACAGTCAGCACTGCACCCATTCTACAAAGAGGTTCAGCCACACACAGTCTGGAGAACTGGTCCTAGCAGTGCACAGAGGCAGCACTTGGGCAACAGGCACAAGCTGTAACATGGAAAACTGAAATGAGAGACCAGAAAACAATGGTTCACTGTGTAGGAGCTCAAACACTAGAACAAGTTACCACAGAAATTGTGAAAACTCCATCCTTGGAAATATTCAGACTTGCCCAGACATGATGCCTGATGCAAATAGTCTTGTGTTGAGCAGGGCTTTGGGCCAGATGGGTGTCCTTTTGCGTTAATTTTCTTCCTAAATTCCTCTATGATTTTGTGACCCTGTAGAGTGACCTTGCAAGTAGCTGGAAAGGGGAAAGCCCTACCTCCAAACTTCCCATAAAGTTTCTTTTAAAAAATTGGTAATATCACCCTTTTCTTGAGTCACTGTGAGGCAAACGAAAGTTATGTTTATAATGGAGCAATCTGCCTGTAATCTATGGTCAGGTCCACAAATTTTGTTGTAGTTAGGTGGAAGATGAAGCCAAATTACTCACTGCTAATTCTTGAAATAAAATTATGACTGAATAAGAAGCAATAAAAAAACCCAAAACTTCCCTCTTTTTCAGGAAGGGAAATCTATCACATATCTCTGGACACGGATCTCTATAGGGAGACCATGATGAGAACATGAGTCATGATTAATACCTCTGGGATTCTTTTTTTTTTGAGAATGTTTCTGAATGCCAGATAATGGCAATCACGTTTAATGATAATTTCACTGAATTGTACATTTAACCTTTTTTTGGCTTTCTATTTTTCTTTAGGGAAATTCTTATGAACAAAAAAACATGAAAAATGGATGGATGGATGGATGGATGGATGGATGGATGGATGGATGGATGGATGGATGGATGGATAAAAGACTGCATGGGTGCCAATACCTTAATATAACTCTAAAATTAAAATTAACCATTGAAGTTGTAGGTAGTTGTTTTACCTGGGCCACGTGATAAATAATTGTTCCTCCTGGGAATGTTTCCAGCATAAGCCTTATTCTGAGACATGCTTGCCTTCTTTGCAGCCTGGCTCTTTTGTCTGATACAGTGTCTAATGAGCAGCGTGGATGGGGCTATTCCCTGCAGGTTGTTGAACACTGTGTAAGAACTTCAGTCTTCTCTCTTAGGTTTGTATCTTCCTTGGCTTAATCTAGGTTACAGCTGAACAACCAGGAATATTTTTTTTTTAGTATCACAGGCTGGCAGCCTTATTCAAATTGAGGAGTTCTTTGCTCTCAGCGTGATCTTCTAAAACGTGGAAACTCAGCTTCTTCTGCAGAGGCTGATCTGCACAGGACAAGGTGTGAGGTTAGAGCTTGAGGTGGGACATCTGGCAAGCAAGTGTGGAACAGCACAGTACTCATGTAGAGTAAAATTGTGTAGAGTGAAATTATTTGTGATTTGCTTCATGCACAGAAGTCTTCCTGCATAAAATCTTTGAGAAAGGCCTCACCAGGTACTCAGGGAAAAAACTAGAAGACAGAGTTTTTATTTTCATCACATATGTGTTAGTATTTAGAAGCATATGTATTTATCATGCTAACTGATGCAGAAATCATGGCTAAACTCTTCAAGACAACAGTATCAAAATTTCATTTTAACTTTCTGCTAATGAAAGGCAGTGGATCAGGTATGAGAAGGAGGAGAGAGAAGGGGACAGGGAATATGCAGAAAATCTCTGCAAAAATATTTCTTAAATTGGAAAAGATTTTGCCAGCCCAAAAGAATAAAGAAGTCTGGCTGTTACACTGCCAAGCAGTTTAAGAGACGTATACTAGGAATCAAAATAAAAAATTGTTAGTTAAAATAACTGTATATTCAGTGCAAGATATTCTTATGGAAGTAACAAAATTATTGAATCTGTCTGTATTTCGAGTTCAGTATATAAATTTGTATGCAATACCTTCTTCCATTTAAATCTCATTAGTTCCTATACTGCATTTCTGAATTTATTCTTTATGCATAATAACCAAGAATTATCTCGAAAGGCCTCACAATACTGAGACATTCCCCTAAGTTCCTGATTAGAAAGTATTTAGTAGGAGTTGGATTAATCTCATCTGAGCATTAGTCACCTCTAACCAGTCACTCCAGTAATTGGAGAGAATCCAGTTTTTCCAATGTTTAATTCATCTGGTCTCCAGGACAAGAACTTTTGAACAAGATGAACCCTACTAAAGTATGACTGACCCAATCTGCTTCTGTTAGGACAGAGAGATTACTTTCCTGTATTCATCTAGTTCTCTTCAATGCCTTCAGAGAAAGTCTACGCAATTATTTATGATTCAGTGTCTGACTTCCAGGTGATTGAAGTATATGCATAGGTTAGTAAATGTCCACCAAATGTTATTCCAAGAAAATCCCACAATTTATCAGTTGTAGTAAAACCAAGTTCTGTTTCCAGAGCAAAACTCATTATATGCTTAATATAAGCCTATTAACATAATAAATATAATACAACTGAGCAAAGTAACATTCGGAGAGAAATAATTTAAATTTTGCCAGGAATCACATCCAGGTTTTGCATTACTCTTTCAGTACCCTAATGCATGGAGCCCTTTCCAATACGTCTCCTGTCCCAGTTGCCACCTACTGCAATGACTGGCAGGCAGCAATGGCTCCATATGGCCTTTTCATTTCTTATTGTCATTTCTGGCATGTGTCACACTAATTTTTGGCCCACCAGAAAGGTGTGGCTGTGCTGGCATACAGCAGTAGGACAAGAAGAGCTCACTTTTGTGCATGTTGAAAAGGCCTCTCATTCTGGTCACAGTCACCCTGGGCATCTGTGATTGAGAAAGCTTTGTCAGAAGCCTTGGATCCACTTGCTTTCATGTCCTATTCACTGTCTTAAAAGAAATAAAAGCAAATTATTTCAGTAGCTGTTCCTCTATATTATATATTCATCCCCATAATAGCAGGATATAAATTATTGCAACCAAATTATTGCTCAGGTTTTAAAAATTGCTTGAAAGACTTAACATCCTTTTGTTTAATTTACTTGATGTATTCAGGTTGACCAATAATGCTTTTTAATATTTAGTAGTATAAAACTTACTTTTGCAGAGCATGGGAAGAATTTATCCCAGGCATTAACAAACAAAGAAATGTATAGACAATATCCATGCACATGGCAAAATCTCAGCCTGCAGTTGGCCTGGTTAAGAGAACTACTGCTGAGAAGTCAAGGTCATTTCCAGTGTGTTAATCTCAAAGCATCAGGACAAGAACATGCTTTTAGTTTGGTAAATATGGCAAATACACAGAGTTGTCTGGGTAATTAAAACATTGGATGCCCCACTGGTCATTCCTAACTCAGTTATCAGCAAGAATCTCACTAATCATAAGTCAGGGATGAGTCTGTGCATGTGCTGTACATGTGGCTTTCTGCATATGTCTGCACATCATTTCACAGGAAACTATTTCACACTACACCAGCTTGGTGAGTAGCTGTTGTTCACACCCACCAAGAAATAAGTACATGTGAGAATAATACCTTTACAACTTTGAAATGTCCTTAGACAGACTTTTAATCTCCAGGCCATCAACCTGCTGTGAACTCTCCTCCTGACTTTTCACACTTACAGAGAACAGGAGTCAAACAACACACCATAAGGCAATATGAAAAGACAGAAAAATTCTGGGAAGTGCAAAATTAAGTGCAAATAAAAATATGTCATCTTTTTAAAATATGTGGCTGTTTCATCATATATTTACGCATAAGCATGCATATACTGATATAAATTTGATTAGTAAATTAGATTGCCATGCTCAAAATGCAAGATGATACTGATATATTCTAACAATAGTCTTCAGTTCCATCTCCTTGGTGTCTGCTCCATATGTCATGGCTGGCACAAAAACACCAGTAGTTAAAACACCTGTGTTTTCACAGATTTCCTACCAACATTTGGTTTAACCTCTGAAGGTCTTTTCATTCAGTCTGCTACTATTATTTGTATGTTAAATGAAACATATTATCTCACTTAGTAAGGATATAACACGACAAAGTTCTTGACCTCAGGGTATTTCAGCTTGAGGCCTCGATATGGTGCTAGTGTAAACCTTGATACCAACATCGACTGATTGTTTACAGAGACAAAAACAAAAGAATAAATGCAAGGCAATGCCTACTTACCCACATCATTCTAAAGAGAGAAAATGCAAAAATGAAGGGCATATCTGAGCAGGAGAGTTAGTATTTAATGATAACAGGTGGTAACATTTGCAAATATTTTGTTTTAATTTATCTTTTTCTAATTTTCTAATTTTTTTTGTGAGAGGTCTACTAGTCCATGATATAAAGAAATGGTCTCTGCCAAGTAAAAGGAATAATGTGAGGTAAGGATGGATTTGAAAGGAGAGGGTCTTGATGGTTGGCACAGTGGAGGCAGAAGGTTGTTTCAAGGACATGGGAAAAACTCGCATGAAGGAAAATGGGAGGAGTACATAGACAGAGAAATTAAATAGAAATCACACTAGTAGTAGGACACCAGAAAAAGGGGGACAGAAGAATCCAACAATTTGAGCACAAGGAATCTTAGTCTTGTAAAAGACAAAGATTTTAAAAGAAAAGAAACAAACTTCAAGTCATCATGAATGGTTTACAGCCTTCAGAAAATTAGGATAAAGGGAAAGGGAAACGGAGAGCAGAATACTCTGTAGATGAAGACGAAGTGACCGCAGCATCAAGAGGTGAAAATATATGAGGCAATATATTTTAGTGAGAGAATTACTGAAATATTCAATTGAAGAGCTAGGTAGCTAAATTTCAAGAAAATTATTTATGGGAACTGAGTAGGCGTATATGCCATGTAAGGGTAGCTTAAAATCTAAATTTCTGTCTTTACAGGGAGGGAGTGTTCTCTCTTCCTTAGTTTACTGCAAGGGAGCTAATCCTTGATCCTAAGGCCCTTGATCCTTAATATCATCGGGTTTCACAAAACCTGAGGGGTAACTTCAAACACTTTAACATGTTAACATCAGTTTTCTAGCTGAATATGTTTTTTTCTTTTTTTTCAGTTTACTTACACAAGACAGCACGAAGTTGGAAATATGAACTCCAACCAAGACCAGCCAAGTAGAACTGTGTTTTGCACACACTATTAAATGCCCCAGATTCTTCAGATGTCTCATTTCCTTTTTGTTTCAAACTGCATCATATCACAAGCTGCATCATGAACAAGCCTGTGTCCCTAACGGTAGCAGATGTATAATACTTTCTAAATTACTCAGTTAACCAAACATTCTGTCCAAAATAGTTCTCCTCTTCCTTGCCACTGTTGCCACTTGAATCATCCTGGTCTGGATACCAGAGGAAGTGAACAGAACATCACTCTGCACACACTGCACAGATTGGACAGCCCATCCAATTTAAAGAAGTCAAAATGGCAGCTGTTTCCTCTGGACTTTAGATATTTGCAAAGAATGCTGCTTGGTAGGACAGTTTTGGTTTACTTTAAACAATTCACAAAAATTCTATTCTACAATTGCCTGCAACAAAATGTCACCTCCCTGTAAAGAACGATTAAGACAGGCAACACTGAACTTCACAAACAGGCTGTCTGACAATCTTGCTCTGTCAATACATGCTAGAAAATCATCATCCAAACAAACTAGACAAGCTGTCTCTTTTGACATCTGCTCCTGTTTCAGTACATGAATTATACTCTTGGGTTATCCCATTTTCAGCTGCTTCAGCACTGGTGCCATCTCACAACTTACCTATTCCAACAATTTGTCCATCTTTTTAACTGTATGCATAAAGAAATACATAGTATAGAAAAAATACCCAGAGAAATATCACTAGCATTTTCTGGGATGACAATCATATAAAATAGGAGCACAGAGGGCTATGGGTTGACATGAAATTCTTTAAAATTCTATGCATGTCATTAATAAAAACTTTTAAGCAGTCAGTGCTTATAGTCTGTAAATATGTGAAACAGTGAGATTATTCTGTTTATTGACATCGCACTAGTAATGAAAACCTCCTCCCCCCTGAAGCTATTTTTTTAAATTAAATAGTAAGGATTCTGAGTGAAGACAGTATCTCTCTATCCCTTTGAATAGTTCCAGGGAATGAAATTTCAATCTCAGGTTTTATTTTAGGTTCTTTTAAGGCCATTGTTATTTACCTTTGTTAATGATGTAGACAAAGTAGTCACCCTCAGTAGATTTGCAGATGACAACAGCCTGAGTGGTGCAGTTGAGACACCTGAACAACAACAAGCTGGACAAGCTTGAGAAGTGGGCCCATGGAAATCTTATGAAGTTTAAAAAGACCAAGGTGCTATACCTGGGTCAGGACCTTGTCACCCCAGTATCTATCCAGGCTGGGAGATAAACTGATGAAGAGCAGCCCAGCTGAGAAGGACTTGGGGTGCTGGTGGGTGAGAGCCTGGACATGAGCTGGCAGTCACAGAATCACAGAATTAATTAAGTTGGATAAGACCTTGAGGTCATGTAGTCCAGTCTATGACCAAATACCACCATGTCAGCTAGACCTTGGCACGGAGTGCCACACCAAATTTTTCCTTAAACAAGGTGACTCCACCATCTCCCTGGGCAGTTCATTCCAATGTCTCACCGCCCTTTCTGTGAAGAAGTTCCTCCTGAGATTCAACTAAACCTCCCCTGGCACAGCCTAAGACTGTGTCCTCTTGTCCTATCATTAGCTGACTGTGAGAAGAGGTCAATCCCCACCTGGCTACAACCTCCTCTCAGGAAATTGTAGAGAGCAATAAGGTCCTCCCTGAGCCTCCTTTTCTCCAGGCTAAACACTTCCAGCTGCCTCAGCCACTCCTCTTAAGACTTGTGCTCCAGACCCTTCACCAGCTTCATTGACATCCTCTGGACCCAGTCTACGATCTCACAGAATCACAGAATTTTTAGGTTGGAAGAGACCTTTAAGATCATCGAGTCCAACCCATGCCTAATACCTCAACTAGACCACGACACCGAGTGCCACATCCAGGCTTTTTTTAAACACTTCTAGGGATGGTGACTCCACCACCTCCCCGGGCAAGCCATTCCAGTACTTTACCACTCTTTCAGTGAAAATCTTTTTCCTAATATCCAGCCTATATCTCCCTTGTTGCAGCTTGAGACTGTGTCCTCTTGTTCTGTCCGTTGTTGCCTGAAGAAAGAGACCAACCCCCACCTGACTACAGCCACCCTTCAGGAAGTTGTAGAGAGTGATAAGGTCACCTCTGAGTCTCCTTTTCTCCAGACTAAACACTCCCAGCTCCCTCAGTCGCTCCTCACAGGGTTTGTGCTCCAAGCCCCTCACCAGCCTCGTTGCCTCCTCTGGACGCGCTCAAGCATCTCAACGTCCTTCCTAAACTGAGGGGCCCAGAACTGGACACAGCACTCAAGGTGTGGCCTCACCAGTGCAGAGTACAGGGGAAGAATGACCTCCCTGCTCCTGCTGGCCACACCATTCCTGATCCAGGCCAGGATGCCATTGGCCTCTTGGCCACCTGGGCACACTGCTGGCTCATGTTTGGCTGCTGTCACCAGTACCCCCAGGTCCCTTTCCTCCTGGGCACTGTCCAGCCACACCGTCCCCAGCTGTAATGCTGCAGGGGGTTATTGTGGCCAAAATGCAGGACTCGTCACTTGGACTTATTAAACCTCATCCTATTGGACTCTGCCCATCTGTCCAACCATTCCAGGTCTTTCTGCAAAGCCCTTCGTCCTTCCAACAGGTCGACACATTCTCCCAGCTTAGTGTCATCTGCAAATTTACTAATCAAAGACTCAATACCCACATCCGTGCCATCAATAAAAATATTGAACAGAGCTGGCCCCAGCACAGACCCCTGAGGGACACCACTGGTGACTGGATGCAGCACTGCTCACCACCACTCTCTGGGCCCGGCCATCCAGCCAGTTCCTAACCCAGCACAGAGTGCTCCTGTCCAAGCCACGGGCTGCCAGCTTATCCAGGAGTGTCCTGTGGGAAGCAGTGTCAAAGGCCTTGCTGAAGTCCAAATAGACAACATCCAGCTTTCCCTGCATCCACCAGGCAGGACACCTGGTCATAAAAGGAGATCAGGTTGGTCAAACATGACCTACCCCTCCTAAACCTGCGCTGGCTGGGTCTGATACCCTGGCCATCCTGTAAGTTCTATGTGATGGCACTTAATATAAACTGTTCCATTATTTTGCCAGGTACTGAGGTCAGGCTGACTGGTCTATAATTACCAGGATCCTCCTTTGCACCCTTTTTGTGAATGGGTGTCTCAATTCCCTTCTTGTAAGGAGGGTCCCAGAACTGAATGTAGAATTTGAGGTGTGGCCTCACCAGTGCCAAGTACAGGGAAAGAATCTCTTCCCTGGTCCTGCTGGACACACTACTCCTGATACAGGCCAGGATGCCATTGGCCTTCTTGGCCCACTGCACATATGCTGGCATGTTCAGTCAGCTGTTGACTGGTGCCCCCAGGTCCTTTTCTGCTGAGACACTTTCCAGCCACTGCCTGTAGTGCTGCAGGGGCTTGTTGTGGCCAAAGTGCAAGACCTGGCACTCAGGCTTGTTAAACCTCATGCCATTGTCTCAGCCCATCAATCCAGCCTGTCCAGGTCCCTCTGCAGAGATCTCGTATCCTCCAGCAGATCAACACTCCCACCCAACTTGGTGTCATCTCCACATTTCCTAATGGTAATCACAATCCTCTCGTCCAGATCACCAATAAGATATTAAAGTGAACTATGCCCAAAACCGATTCCCAGGGGTCACCAGTGGCCACCAGGTGGATGCAGCACCCTTCACCAGCAGTCTCTGGGCCCAGACATGCAGCTCGTTCTTAACCCAGCAAAGAGTGCTCCTGTCCAAGACGTGGGCTGCCAGCTCTTCTAGGAGGAAGCCATGGAAAATGGTGTCAAAAACTTTGCTGAAGTCCAGGTGCACAACATCCACAGTCTCTGCGTCATCCACCAGGCAGGTCATCTGGTCATAAAAGAAGATCAGGTTGGTCAAGAAGTACCTGCCTTTCTTGAACTCATGCTGGGCCTTTGGTTTTCCCATGTGTGCCATTTGATCACACTCAAGATGATCTATTCCATAACCTTGCTGGGCACAAAAGTCATGCTGACAGACCTGTAGTTCCCCAGATCCACTTTCCAGCCCTGCCTGTGGATGGGCATCATGTTGACCAGTATCTAATCATCTGGGAGCTCCACAGTTAGCCAGGATTGATGATAAATGATGGACAGCAGCTGAGCAAGGTCTTCCACCAGCTCCTTCATCATGCTAGGATTAACTTTAACCCATCCCATAGACTTGTGAGCATCTAAGTAGCTCAGCAGGTCACAAACTGCTTCCTTCTGGATTATGGGAGCTCCATTCTGCCACCTGTCCCTATCTACCAGCTCAGGAGGCCTGAGGATAACCAGTCGTATTACTGAAGAGGAAAAGAAGGTGTCAAGTACCTCAGTGTCTTCTTCATCCTTGGTGACTGTATTCCCCCCTTACATCCAGTAAAGAATGGAGCTTTTCCTCACCCCTTCTTTTGCTATTAATGTATTTATAAAAACACTTCTTATTATCCTTTACAGAAGTGGCCAGATTAGGTTCTAATTGAGATTTGTATTTCTAGCTTTCTTTCCTCATGACCTAATGACATCCTTAAACACTTCCTGAGTCACCTGCCCCTTTTTCCAAAGGTGATACACTCTTTTTTTTCCCTCAGTTCCTGCAAAACTCCCAGTTCAGTCAGGATGATCCCCTTCCTTGCCAGCTCATCTTTGGGTGCAGTGGGATTACATGCTCCTATGTCTTCAAGACTTCTTCCATAAAGTATATTCAGCCTTCCTGGGCCCCTCTGTTTCTAAGGGCTGATTCCCAAGAGACAGTTTGAATAGGTCCCTGAATAGGCCAAAGTCCACCCTCCAGAAGTCCAGTCCAATGTGCTCTTTTAGCCCAGAATGCCATCCAGTTCTGGGCTGTAACAAAGGCAGCTGCAGCCAGCAGGTTGGTGATTCTGCCCCTCTGCTCCACACCGGAGAGACCCCACCTGGAGTGCTCCATCCAGCTCTGGGGTCCTCAGCCTGGGAAGGACATTGACCTGGAGCAAGTCAGGATGATTAGAGGCATGGAGTAAGTCTCCTATGATAAAAGACTGAGAGAGCTGAGATTGTCCACCGAGGAAAAGAGAAGATTTCAGGGTGAACAGAAAGATTCCACATCAAATTACACAGGCAGCAGGTTTGCGTTTCTTGGGAGTAGAGTGATGGTTTTTCTTAGGGCATGATTTGGCACAGAAAGATGGAGAATTCATACATGGTACAGTTGAAAAAACTTTAGAGATACCTTTAAATTTTTATCCATTATAGATGTGCTATGTACAAAGCAGTAACAGTTTCTCCCTTATTTAAAAACTAACCAAGATTATTGATCCGCAGCTAAGTGAGTTCTGCAGGGCCACTTAACTGACTGGACAACTGAAGGATCAGGTCGGGAATCTGAAGTTATCAGCATCCAAAATTAAAAGCTTATCTTTTCAGCATGTCTCACAAAAGGCACTGACACGTGAAGTTACCTCTAGCAATTGAATGACATAGCGAGCTGGGCTATTAATAAAATGTGTCTTTGACCAGTATCTAAAAGGTCCTTTACCATTTTTACAAATATTTCTGAATTTGAAGTTATATGATATACAAAGATAGTGGATTGGTGAGTTTCCATTTAAGCATAACTTAAATTTTCCAAGGGAAAAATGTTCCATATGTACAATTTCAAGCAGCAATCCTCATAAATAATCCTGCCAGGCAAGTGACCCAGCCAGAATGTCTTACCAAGACTGCTCACTATGCAGCAAAAAAATATTCTCTTCACATTTAATGACACTCAAACAGATGACTTATAAGTTACTGTCATTTTTCACTTAATTTTCTTATTCTGGGGCACTAAAGTTTTCAAAACACTGGGGGCTGGAAAAATTCTCTTTTGTGCTTTTCAGGAGGTTGTTTGTCTTCTTTCTTATTATCCTTGAAGCAGCACTGCAGGAGCTAGAATACCACTTTTTTTTCTTTTTTTTTTTTTTTTTTTTTTTTTTTTTTTACCATGAAACATTCATGGATGAATTAAGAGTTCAGGAGATGCTTTGCAAAACAAATCCAATGAGAACTAATATTGGCCAGTTATTTTTCATCTCTCTTTGTAATGAAGTAAAATATATGTAGAAAAACTACTTTCATTTACATACACTTTACTCTCATAGTCATCACAGACCTGGAGGTGAAAATTAAGTTACAACAAACATTTCTGCTCTAGTATATGTAAATTCACACAAGTGTAATTAATTCTGCAGTAAAAAAATTCAACAGGCTACAAGGGATTGTGGAGAAGTAAAAACGGAAAGCATATCAAATGCATTCACTGAAATTTTAAGTCCCTGTGATGAGACTTTTTAATTTATAGCAACAATTGTTTAAGATTTTTTTTTCCCTACTTGGATAATCAAAGAATTTTTGTACTAAAAGTGCACTGTCAGATTTTAATTGTAACCAATAACCGGATGAAAAGGTGGTCTTTATTCCCCAAGAAGTGATACAAGTTAGATAAGAGGAGATTGCTTTGGTGGATGAAAAAGGCAAACATTAAAGTTAAATTAAAAATTGTCCGTTTCCCAGAAATCAAATGAATTTTGACAACGTTTATTTTCCTATTTCTAACTTTTTTCCTTCAACTCAACGAACTTCATCTTCATCAAGCAAGATCTACCACTGCCTAGAGCTCATTGTCCAACCACTGAGAAGAGGAAAGGGAGCATTAAGCCTGGAAAGTGTAGCAGAGCTGGCAAACAATCCCCAAATCCCTTCTGCCGAATCCCCCAAATCCAATAATTGCCACAGCACATGAATGAGCAATTCAGCAGGCTCTGACTGCAGAATGCATGAAAGAAACGTCCTCTGAAAGTAGACACAGATTTCTATAAAAAAAGGATTATTTAGTAGTGTAGTAGGAAATATTCCTAGGAGTAACAAACATTCAAGTACACATGAAAACACATTGTGTAGAGCAATGGATCAAAGTCACAGGTGGACCTGGCTTAGTCCAAAGCCAAAGGTGTGAGTTCAAGTCTACTGTATGACTTGGAATTACATAAGCTTTGCCTCAGTTCCCAAGTACACAACCCCTGAAAAATTCTCAACTGTGCTGCGACTGAGAGGAGTGCCATGATCTTCTTCATCAACAGGAAAGGGTCAGGGTGTTTGTGAGATACAGTAACAATACAGGTAATAATCTTAAGTCTGAATGTTATAAGCCTCTCCATTTAGTATTAAATTGTTAAAAAGTGATTGCATTGATTTTTTTTTTTTTTTTTTGTCTCTCTAATTTCTTGCTTATTTCCCCCCTTGTAGAAGGGGGGATTGGGCCAAACAGAACAGAAGAAGCAGAGATCATCAGTATAGAATCAAATTTCCAAATTAAATCACCCATGGAGCAGAATACCAATACTCCCTTCTTCATTCTCTCAGTACTAAGAGATTTGTATTACCACAATCACAGAGCAGGACCAGTTAAAGGGATTAGACTGGAACAAACCCCACAGATAAAACACTCATTTTGGGTTTTTTTTTCCTTCTCTACAAGACAGCTAATAACCTGAGTATTCTTCACACTCCTTTCTTACTATTTTTCCTCTGCAATGGCATAATTCTGTCCAACACTGGGCACACCTTACATTTTGAAATAGGATCACAACTGGAGCTACATGGGATTAAAAATTCCAGCGGAAGGACTGAAGCCAAGGATTTGGTTTTAGCCACTTGTATTTTAGATGGAGGCTGACATTGTCAGATGAGGATTTCATATTAGTGAGAGATAATTTCATTAGACCTACAGATAGTTTATTATTCCTACACTGAGCCAGAGTGCAACAAGGAGTCCTTTCTGTCTTACAGGGCAGAATGCACATTATATACAAATAATAAAAGCTACAATGGAGTTGTACAAGCTCACAAACTATTCTGGGGTCAGAATGGAGCAAGAGTTTTATCAATATCTCCAGTTTTTCCCCTGTTGGGTGCAAATGTTTCTGCTGGTTCACATTAGCACATAACCTGATTATGTTCTAGTACAGAGGATATCATTCTTTTCTAGTATTGCTTGGCTCTTGAAAACTTTTGTACTGCTTTCTTGCCACTCAGTACAACTTGAGGTCTTTATTTAGCACTCATTCAATCATCCTATTGAATAGGCTACAAAAATCAACAAGAGTTTTTCCTTTTTCTTTTGAGCCAGAACACAGATTCTTGGACTGCTGTGTGGGTTGAGATTTTTTACTGTGCAGCTATAAATGATGTAGAGCAGTCAGTCTGCATCAGAACCAACAAAGTAATTTTCTTTCACTGATCATTTTACAAATTACATCAGTCCCTTTTCAGGAGGCTCTGTATATTTACTTATTTCCAGCTGACAGTCTCTTGAAGCCATTACATGAGTGGTAGCTCTGAAGCAGGTTCCGAGCTGGGTGCTAGCCCATGATTCCAATGGCAATCTCTCACAAAACAGATTTCCTCCCTTAGATATCACAGTGTTCATGACAAATCTGGATATGCTTTTTGTCTTCTATTTGATGACAATATTTCAGTTTGAAAAACTCCAAGGTGAGCCCTAATTAAGGTTTACATGTGTCTAGAAAGGAAACAAGGAATATGAACAAATAAATGCTCAGAGAAATATGTGGGTATTTATATTCTGACTTCGATCTTGATTGAACAATATAGCCAAATATAATGCTTCTGTCCTTAGTATAACTCAAAATCCAGACTACAACTTGTGTTAAATTTTATATTTATTTAATCATTTTTTTCTATAGCACTGAATTCCTCTTTAATTTTTTAATTCTTCCCAATTTAAAATTCTGTTTAGAGAACTTTATAGGCAGTCTTTACATAAAATGAAAGTTTGCTTACCTAAATCTCAAATTATGTTTTTTTACCACCTTTTAATATCCAAGTTATATTTTTCCTATTAAACAGAATATTTTCTATATTTATGATTTTAATTTTGATACTAACAAAGAACATCATTAATATGAACCTATAAACATGTTATTACAGTAGAAATGGTTACAGACAATAAAAGTTGTTATTCCTTATACCAAAACTCTGCCTTAGGAAGGTTAATTATCATATTCTACTGAATGTGACATGTAGTGTTATAATGAGAGTGCCTTGGTACTAGAGGATTAGAGTACTGTACACAGCTCTAGCAAGCAGAATGAATAATTGAAATCCAGTGCTTTTATGCTTCACTGAAAAAAAACAATATTTCATGGCACATAAAGTTATTCAGCTTATTTGCATTAAGGCTGAATGATCGCCACTGACCAAAACAGAAGCAATGATGGTACCTTGATGTAAGTGGCAAAGAACATACATAAATATTCTTAGGAAGCAAGATGTACCTGCATTTAATCAGTACTTATTAAAATTTTATTCCCTATAGTTATTCAACAGGATCTGTGGTATAAAAACATAATTACAAAAATCAGATTTGAGCTCATTTGACAACAGAAGGGTTTTATGGTGACCTATCTCCAAATGTTCCTATTTGTAATTAAATGCAGCGATCAGCAGTAAGGATTTTGAAGCTGTTTTAGTAGTTCCGCTATTCTGCTTAACATGTGGCACCCGTAATAATTAAAATGATACTAACACATGCACAATTTTATGGCCCTTATGGTGCAACCCATTATGCCAAATAAGGGCCTCTGTTTTCACAGCATACTGCACATGGTCTCATTACACCCACTTTTCTTTTCCTGTCTTCACACTAACAACTGTTAAAGTGAATCAACACACGAAACGTACTATAACAGCTTAGTGTTTATGATATGTGTGCTGTTAGTCAGTGAACAGGAAAATCTAAACATTTACTGTTTATGTAAAGAATAGCGTTAGTGTTAGTGAATTGCTTGGGTCTGCTTCCTTTATTATCTAGATCACAAACATTATGATGGGTGTCAATGGTACCTATATTCCCCCTTTGCTTCGCTCTCTTGTGTAGATGTCTATAAGAATTAGAAGAACTTCACATTTGCAGTTCTAGAAACCTTTTCTGTTAAGTAGTTTTCCTTTTCTGCATTAAAGTGCAGGAAAAATATTTCTATCATAAATTCCCACCATATAAAAAAAAAATTTCCATACATTTTCTCTTCCTCTTCACCATATTGTACTTGGACGAGTTTGGTTTATCCAAGGTGTTGCAAAGTGACACATTTTTTCTTCAGCACCTCAGGAAATTCTTCAGGATACTGTGAATTCTAGTTTAGTGCTTTTTTATCATGAATAATTTTGCAATTACGCAGCTACTCAAAGACCTCCTACACTCATTTTACAGTCATCAGTTCGGAATGGCTTTCACTCTCTTGGTCTGGGATTCATTCCAAGGGAAGTCCCATAGGTGGGACACCAATGGATTGGACTGAATCTATCCTCTGCATTTCATATTATAGCTTTGTGTGAACATTAGTTGAAAGTTCATATAAAGAGTAACAACCTGTCCTTTCATTTTCCCCCTTTATCCCCTGAGGACTGCCACTTATTCCTAACAGTTTCAGGAATTTGCTGTATTATCAGTGCTAAGGGGAAACTAAAGCCCCTGAATGTGAATGGCAGAACAACTCTCTTGATTTCAAAGCCATAAAGTGAAAATCATCACAAAATTACAGTGGTTGGGCTCCAGATATGATGAAAACAGAGAAATCAACCAGAAAACACTCAGGTATGTAACATATAGGGGGCACATACACACCAAAATGCAGCTTTTTAAAAAGTATATTTGGAACCATGAGATTTCAAACACCAGCAGCAGTGTCATAATGCAGAAAAAATGAAGTAAAAGCCAGCACTGGACTCCTTTCACTGTTGTCTTCATGCCCAGTGTGCAGAAAACTTGCAGTTTTACTCTCTGAAAATTCAGGAGGAGGACATGGTGGGGGACATGTGAGGGAGAGGACCAAGGCAAAGAAGGACAACATCCACAATGTTGTAACAACTTCTCCTTGGCCTGTTCTGAAAAAACCTTGATTTAAATAAATAAATAAATAAATAAATAAATAAATAAATAAATAAATAAATAAAACAAAACACCCTTATCACCAACATTCAAAAACACTAAGGAAAAAAACCACTTGATAATTACCTTCTGTCTGAACTTCAGGAAAGTTGAGTTCCACGATCTCTTTTTCTTTGATTAAAATGAATGTTTGTTATCAGCATTACTATTTACTACCCCATGATCAAAAACAAATAACCCACTTTGTTTGTTTCTTACTGCAAATGAATTAAATTAGACGCCATTAGGAGCACTAGCTGTTTATATCCTTGTTTCAGCAGTGGTAGTATTTGAAGTTTCCTGCGGTAAGTTCATTACTCGTATTTTGTCCAGAATTAGTGAAGCGTGCTGAAAATTGCTAATGACAGATGTTTCTCCACTCTGTCACACTTCTTGTATCATTTGATTTGGAAAGCAACATACGGTGTTCTGCTCTATCAGTATGTCACAGACTGTCTGTAAACAGCTGGTCATAACTCAGTTCAGTGAAAACCATTACTTTCCAATGAAGTGCTGGACACCCTCCAAATTGCATTTTGGCATGGCCTGAGCTGCATAATGCACAAAGTTCTTCTGTTCTGAGGTTACCTAAGGAAGGATTTTCACCCCCTTCCACTTGCTTATTGTGTTTCAGGAAAAAAAAAAAAATTAAATGGTTAGATAAGGGATGAAAATAACAGGAAATAAAAACATTTTTTTCTTCTCTCAGGAACCCATAAAAGCTGTGACTGGTGCTGTGCTAACAGGAAAAAAAAATACAACCCTACCTCACCATTTCTGTTTGTGCCTCAGGTTGAATGGGGTGTATTATCAGGGTCAGGGCACACAAGATGATGACAGATTGAAATGTCTCCTATCAAATAGTTGTGGCATTCTAACATTGCTATGACTATGGGGCTATTCCACAGCTCCTAATCACAATGAATCCTATTAAAAACACCACCCTGCAGTTTATGCTTTGGTCAGATGCAAAGAAATCCATTTCACTTATACATTTGAGAAGCACAAAATGCAGAGGGCAGATTTAATGCTGCGCACATATAAGGGACAATCTGCTGTTTCTTTCTAACAAAACCACTGCCTTGGTTGTTTTAAGATGATATGCTATTAGCATATATTTAAGCAAATACATATAGCAGAGCAGTATCCATTTCTGAGACAGAGATAGTCTGGCACAGTTGTGTTGTTTATAAAGGATAAAGCATTTAGAGAGCTTATACTAATAACTGTGTTTACTCACAGTAACTACCACATGTATTATATTTAGGTGGAATCTTTACATAGATCTTCTTGGTTTAGAGCATGACAGTAAGAAAAAGCACCAAAGCCACCTGCAAAGCCTGGAGACTTCTGCAATGTTTATACACCCCCAAGTGAAGAGCATCAGCATCTTTCCAACCACTAAAACAATGATTTTGACATTTAAATTTAGGACAATAAAACAAACATTTGGAATCAAGAAACCTGAAACTCAAAGATGCCAGTGGAAAGGTTAATATCAAAAAAAGACTGGGGAAAAGAAAACCATCACCAGTTAATCTGGATTTTGTAACATTTGATAAGACAACATTCTGTCCTTTCATAAGATGTTAAAAAAAGTTATCCTTGAATAGGTGTCTACTTAAAAAAATAAAGAGCTCTCATGTGAGAAATAAATTTTCCAGAATACTAACACTGAGAAAAAAACGACAGGTCAATGCCCCTTTTTATCTCTTTGAAATGTACCAATCTATAGGAAGAACAAGGCCATTATATTAGGTTTGGGTTTTTTTCTTCACATGTTGAACACAGATGAACAGATGGGCCTTAGCAAGACACAATCTTACAGAAAATGTTCACCTGAGTTTTGCTGAAGAGGATGCAGCTTCACTTTTGGTGTGGGAATTTTACTGGACTCAAAGTATAAGCTTGCTTTGAGGACCCAACAGTAAGTAAAAAGAAAGTCACAAAAGTCTCCACCTATTTTTAAACCTGCCATGCATTCCTTCTTCAGAGAGATCATGCAAAATATTTCACAGGCCAGTACAAACCTAGGGACCCTGCCCTTAAGAATTTATTATCTCAGCAAATAGAAGAAATGAAACAGGTCATCAAACAGCACCACAAAACCAAAGCAGCTCAATTTTGCCATGTGTTAACACATTGAATAGTGCATAAGCAACCAGCAATTGTTGATTTAAAGAAAAAGTTTTCAAATTACTATTGAACTTAACTCAGTAAATAGATAGGGCAATTTACATTATCAAAAATTTGAATAAATAAATTCACTTTCCTTTGTCAATATGTGGGTAACAGCTGTTCATCTTTACAGAGGCTGCCTAAAACAGGATTGTTCACTCCTACAGCTTTTACCTTTTCAGAAAATGTCAGAAGTATTTCATTTGTCTTGGTATCCCATCCCACACAATAGGTCAGACATATCCTTTAACTTATGTTATAGCTTATAACTTATGTTGTATAATAACATCTAATTAAACCAACTTCACTTTTTTACAGCTATTTTCCTGTTAATTTTGTGACTGTGCCCTCTGGCCCAAGCAAACTGCTGTAACATTTGTAATCCAAAACCATTGTAATTTCCATCAGAAATAATTAGTCATATAGTTTTTTGAAGTTTCACAAAAATTGGGGTTTGGGCAGAATATTTAATTCTTGTTTTGGAACTGCAGTGAGTTTGTTTCAGCATAAAAGTTCAGTTGTATCAACAAAAAAAAGCTCAACATTCACAAAATATTAGAGAAGCAGATGCCACAAACTCTGTCTTATGCTTGCCACTCAATGCATACCCATCAGAAGCACAAACAACAACTAATCATGGCAGACTTCTGTGCAAAAGAAATCAAAAGAAGCAAGAACACCCAACTGAAGGTCTCTTAGTGCTTCACCAAAGCATCCCCCAGTCTGTCCACTTAACTCCTCAAATTTCTGGCATTGTCCCACTTATTTAACCCTCCAGGACCAACCATGTTCTCTGAGGGTGCTGAAGAGGTGTCATTTAATGGCAGAAAATGCAAAATAACCTGATGATTGAGCTGTCAAACCATTGCCTGAGATCTCAGCAGCTCTCTCTTCCATGCTACCTCCAAGCTTGACTAAAATAACCTCCAATGCTACAGTATCACTGAGTCTCCATAAGTTTTGATCTAACTAGGCTGAACACATTTAGGTAGCCAGTACTATACATTACTGGGCTGAGTTTCAAGTTCTTTGTTCACCATATGGAGGCAATCATAACAAGACACAAAAGCATGCAGAGTAAGGGGGGGGCTGTCTCATATCTCCAATAAAATTTTGCCAAAGTGTGTCAATCTCAGCACAAGTTGCAAAGACACATAAAAAGGAAACATATTCATGAGTGCACCACAACAAGGCAAAGCTCGGATGATGTTGATACCAAAACAGAGGTCTTTGTTGGGTCTGTTGATCAAAGCAAAATTCTATAACAGATTGGCTTTGTGAAAATGGAAATAACCAGTCAAAGTAAATTTCAAAATAGATACTGGAGCTAAATACATTATCATCATTCTAAGCACATGCAAAATTAAGATTGACCTCCCAGTACTGCAAGCAAAACCTAAGTTTTCCTCATAAAGCAATCACAAAAAGTAGACAGGGCATAGAAAGTACAAACTCATACTGGCACAAGATATCTGTTGAAAGATATAAGATGAAGAGAAGTGGTATAACTGTCTACAAATCAGTGTTCAAAAGCTATTCTTAAAGAATCTGATGAGGCAGTTAGCAATCTGCGAGGCTCTAAGAATATAATATATCACAGTTGCAGAGATTTCAGTGTGCCATGAAAACGCTTGCTCCGTTAGTACTAGGAGATAGAGTCTGAACTTGAGTGAATGATAAAGTGAGAAGTTACTGGGCACATTCACACATCAATTGGCTAGAGTAGCAGTTCTGTTGCCATAACAAACCTAACAGTTAAAGATTGTCAAAATCTATAAGATTCTAACATGATTATCAAATATTATCATTAGCCAATAATGACAGCTGATATGGAGTAGACCCTGACACTCAAAAATATTGTGATTTCCAAATCCAAGCCATAAGTAGCTCACACTGAGGAAAAGTCACCAAACTGAGCAACTTCCCATGTTCTCCTGGTATCTGCTCATGCAGAAGACATTTTTTCAGACTTGTTCCAGTCTTGAAGGCTGCATTCTTACAGAGGTGGATTAAGTCCTAACATTTGTTGTCTGAAGTCTTATATTTTTGATTTTCATCTTCATTGTAACCCAGAATACTTTATGCAAATAATTTCTAAAAAATTGTCCCTTACTCCAAAAATATAAAACTTAAGTTTTTAACATTTAAACAAGGAGATGCTTGAGATGCTTTAATATAGAAAAGAAAGTAATTTTGCATTTGTTGTGTCTTTGGAAGTTTTGATTGTCTAAAGCAGTCACATATATGATCCAATGTTGTGATTCAAACCAACTTTTTGAATGCTGGACTTTTGCCATTCAACATCATAATGTGTACCAAACTGGGGGGGGAAGAAAAGAAAAAAAATCTAAGAAAGGAGACTGATGCAAAACAAAAAGTCCAAGAACAATCCAAAAAATGTCATATGTATATTATCTCATATTTATGGAGCATGTCTAACTATGAAACTTGGAGAAGATTTTGACTTACCCTTGCATTTATACTTGGAGAACAAACAGGTTCTACTCATATTATTTAATGCTCTAGGGGAAAACTCAGGTTCCATGGTGCTGTGCTGGTAAAGAACCTGAACAGACTATGGCAGCTTTGAAAGACATTTGAATTAATTGTACCATTATCCATAACCATAGATTTTTATGCAGTAGCAGGTCCAACATAACCTATTTACCTTGTAAATACAGGAATTTCCCAAAGAAAACCCCAAAAATGAACATTACACAGTGGGATCTGATTGCTTCACTACCAGAGAGATGTATATATCCTTCTTGCACTCCCTCTTGGATTTTTACACAGTCCATCATGAGGAGGTAAGATGCATGAAATTCCCAAGCAGGGTTTACTTCTGTCACTACAGCATTGTCTGAAACATGCAGTGATTTTCTTGGTATGAAGAACTAGTGAATTTTCACATAAATTATTTGTACATTTTATTTAAAAGCTGTCAAATGGTACTTGGCTCAAGAAAGGAACAGCAACTCATTTGAAAGCAACTCCTACTCAGAACATCAGGTTTTATCCTTTTATACCCTACATTTTTAAAGAGCAAAGAAAAAAAAATCAATATAACTTATGGAAGAAAATATGATGAAAAAATCTGTTAGCAATTTTTTTCTTTTTTTCCCAAAACCTGAACAAGTTTTCTTATTCCTCCTTACATTACAGAGAACTGTTTCAAGGACGATTGCATTAGGCTGTTTTGTTCCTTCCTTAATTACTGTTGCATATAGTTATAAATAGCAGACAGAAGGTGAGCGGAAAATGACAAAACAAGTTTATTCAGAAGTCTAACATAAAACACTACAGGCTAAATATGTACAGGGAATTACACAAACAAGTGTTGAACTATATACACATGTTATAACAGAAGGAAAGACATTTCATACATGCAAGGAAAATCTTCCCAAAATAACTTCAGCGAAAATGCCTACTTATCCTTAACCAAACTAGTGATCTAAGAGTCCAGGGAAAGAGAGCACTAACTTTCTCTGGAGACTAACATCTTCCTGAAGGTAGTATTTTGGAGGCTTCCCAGCCTCTAGAGGGTTTTCTGCAAGCTTCTCTTCTAATCTACCCTCGCAGTTCTTTTGACATTGCTGCAGTACCCAGGCATCTGTACCCAGGTACGGCTGTCTCGTCTCTAGATATGCAGGGAATGTACATGAGTTTGCCAAGCTGTGCTGGATCCTTCCTCAGAGCAACCAGTTGTACCAGCTGGTCTCTTCAGGCACCTTCCAGAGCCATATTTCAATTATTCTATTGCCCCTTGTAGAAAATTGTCATTTCAACTCAGTGACTCACAGCAATCAACGAACCTCTTAGGCTGGATTCCTGGTAGAAAATAAATGTTACAAGATTTGAACCATCAGATACAATGATGCATTGAAGCTGCCATCCTCAGTTTCCATAGAGATGCCATAGGGATGCCTTCTGAGGTCTGTCGGTCCCCAGCTAGAGCAGCATTCACGTTGCAGAAAAAAAAAAACCACTATGAAATCAGTGCCTTGTCTAGGCAAACAGAGCAAAGTCACTAGGATCATTTAATCTTTGCTTTCTTTTGTTCATGAGTGGAAGATCTTCACAGAGTCTACAGTACACTTGGGCTACAGCACAAAATACTTTTAAAAATAGTCAGAAACCAGCAGTACAAAGGTGCAGAAAACCCATTGAATAATTTGATATGAAATATTAAGCTTGGAAGATGCCATCTCTAAGACATAAAATGAAATGACAGGAAATTTCTTGACTAGGAATCAACTAGCGACACAGCCTTTGCAATGACACACACGGACTCATTTCCTACAGTCAAATTCCCTTTCCAGATGTGATTCTGTAGGTGATTGTAATAGGACCAAAGTCTGGATTAGACACATTTGATACCTTACCTGACAGAGATTTTAGAAAACAGATTTCAGAAGAGTTTCAGAAAATGGAGCAAAGTAAGTTAGGAAGATACTGTTTTAAGAAAAATTGTTCTCAAGCTCCATCAGGTTTGGTACTAGAGCTAATCTGTCTTAAAGTATGAAAATTTTATCTCAATAAAAAGTTCATACATGCTTCATAGAATTACGTTTATATCTATAAACATGAATCATCTAAAATCCCAAATTCAAACACTTACTAATACCCTTCACTTTTGTAGTACCCCACACTCTGATGTGAGTGATGCAAAGAAGCCTCTTAAGTCAGATTTAAATGCATCACTTTTCATACCTGTTAAATGTCTCTTTTGCTATTAAGAAGAAAGGTAAAAGTGAATGTCTGGTTCATCTTCTCTTAACCATTCATGACTTACAGATATGTAATATTTTTGCTTCCATTCACGGTTTCAGGACAAACCCAGGCATCCATTCCCTTGTCAGATAGAAGCTTGACATTACAACTAATAATTTTCTTCATATATTCCAAGACCTAACATTTATCTCTTAGGTCTTTTTTGTAACAAGATTTATCCACTACCTTTGTAGTATCGTGCATCAAGTGGTAGATATTTATATGAGTCTAGAATGTTTCCCTTTTCCTTCTCTTACCTGTGCCACTATTTTCCTTGGCTATAATAATATATCAATATCATATATTAAAAAGAAGTATTCATTCATCTTTTACAATTCGAGCCTGGATATGCAAATTAAAATTCTTGTCATTCTTCATGGTATATGTAACTTTACATTTACCAACACAGCTTAAAACTGGTATTTTTTATAGTTCTTCCCAGATTGATTTACACTTGATTTGTTTTCTGTATTTGATTATCTAAATATCATCATTTTACTTACTCTCCAAATCTTGCCACAGAACTCAGATTAGATCTGACCTAGGCATAGGATGAAGCCCAAGGAAAAAAGTGATCCCTATAATAAAAGACTGCATATTAATGCCTGCCCTTGGAGGTGTCACATCTTGCCAGACAGCTTTAGTTCTGACATTCAAAATTCTGCTTTGCTGTGCTAATAAAATTCTTTTAAGCCAGGGGGATTTCTCTGGAACCCTTCCAACCAAACCCCCAAAATATCTGAAGCAAATGCCACAATGTGCCTTCAGAATCCTGTGCCTCAGGATCCTGTGAAGGGCGGCAGTCCAGTGGTCAGACCTGCAGCTCACCAGAGAGTGATGGACATGAGAGCAACGAAATCTTTCCTCAAGTGCACAAGCACAGGGATGACGTTCTAACAGGGGACCAGATCCTTCCCTCACTAGTGCCACAGATTCTTGCTTACAACACAAACATGGTGACACTCAGGAACCTCAATCCAAGCACAGTAAAGGAGCTGTAGTGGGGGCTTCCTCTTCCAATTTCTCTTTATTTTTTTTTTTAATTATGTTGATTCACAATTTGGCAAATTAGTTGCAAAAAAATATGCTTGAAAGTAGCTTTTACAAAATATTTGGAAATTGTTTCCTGAACAATATAGTATTCATGGTGAAATAATTCATAGTGCTTAATGTTCATGTTTTGTCTTTTTTTTTTTTTCTTTTTTTTTTTTTTTTTTTTTTTTTAATTTATGAATCACTATGTTAAATCATCTTTCCTATTTTCTAGATTGTGTCTTTACTCACACTTGTGCTTTTGGGTGGATATCAAAATTCAATTAACAATGCAGAAAATTAACATTGAAGGTTTATGGTAGTTAAATTAAATTATTTCAGATATACAGTATAAAAGTATCAATACTGACTTGCATTACTAAATGACCAATATTTCATAAAAATGGTTGATCTTCTGTTAGAAATCCTTCAAGACAAGAGAACTTACTGTTCTTAGCCTCTTAAACTAATTTTTAAATCCTATAAGAAAGGAGTAAAATATAGCATTTCCCAAAATTACTTTTATTATATTTTCATCTTCTAAATAGACTTTTTAGCTTTCATTCAGTTATTTAAGAATTTCAAGAAATTTGACTACATCAAAATCAAATAAGTACAATCTCCATAAAAAGGGTAGAGCTCTCCAAAGCAGGCACTTTTTTCCAGTTTCTTTTCAGACACAGAACTAATGATTTCTCCTGGTTTAGTAATCTGATCCACTTTAGAGATGTGCTGTTTAAGTTCTACCCATCATAAGTTATTTAAACATATTATTGGAAGTTATGTCTAAACATATGCTGTCATAGTTTCAAGTTTAAGTTTTAATATGTTTATATTTGCAAGGAGAGATGTATGCAAAGGCAGTCAAATTGCCGTAAAACACATATCTTAAATAAATGATTAATTTATTCTGCTCCACAGTCAGCAGTTATGACACAGAATTGCAATCAGCAGTGCATGCACAGTGATGTATGGAAAGACCTCTACCAAGACACATTTAGTAGGATGGCCTCAGCTGTATATCAACTTCCTGAATGAAAATCTAGATGCTAAAATTATTCTAGCTAACATACTAAGTTTAAGAGGATATCCAGTTTACATATCAGCTCATTTAGTTTTGTAAAAGATAAGCTGTTTATCCAGGTTTTGCTATAAGATCAAAGAGTGTGACTGAAAACAAAGCCATCTTGCCAGTTTTTTAAGAGGTCCTCAAACCTATTTTCTGAGAAATAGTTACTAATACTGCTAACACCTGAGCATAATGATTTTATGATCTCTCCATTCCAGGACAGGTAGTTATGTTTTCCAAAATTTGAGAATATGGACTTCTTATTTAGAAACTTATTTTTGAGCACAAAAGCACTCAAAAATCAAACACAAAAACCAAAAAAGAAACTAGGACATTAACACTGAAAGAATATAATTCATTTTAATAGTAGGCAATTTGTCCTCATTTATTCTTTCCCAAACCCACAGTATTAAGAAGAAACAGCAGAAATCAAATGTGTCCTATAAAAGGCAATTTAAAGGACAAGTAGGAAGGTGTGGCATCCGATAGAATGAAAAAATGATTTATTATTTGCAATTAAGTTGATGACATTATAGAAGTGCTATATGGAGTCTCCAGAAATAAATAATCAGATTTAAGAAAAAAAAAGAAAGAAAAAAAAAAAAAGTTGTGGAGGTTTGCTCTATTGTTGCTTAGTACAAGACGTTGCACTATTCTATACAGAAGATTTAATAATAATAAATCCATGGCCAAAGGTTGAGACAGGAGCCCTTTTTTTACTACAATTGCAAGCACCTTGAGTGTGCCACCTCTTGGGCCAAGCATGCTAAAAGCAAATCACAATGACTGTCTCATGAGGCTTCTTAGGAGTTGTTGAAAATAGAAATTTTAGCCACTAACAAAAATACCATGGCAAAGTGACCCTGGAGACAAGCAACATGACTGCAAAAAAATCAAGATTTTAGTTCAGCTTCTTCTAAAATGCGGCTATTCAGCAGCTGCAAAGCTTGTCTTGATATCATTCAGCTGTACTGATCTGGTGTCTGCAATGACAGTGCAGAAAGTGTGAATGATTCCATGACCCAAAATTTGTCTGCTGCAAAATGGCAGGGGAGAAGGAAGCAAATCAATGCACATTTTTCCCCTTCAAGAATCACAAAAGGCTGAACTTGAAACAGAAGTGTATCTTTATCCAGTGGTTTATTAACATATCTCTTATAGCAAATAGCAGCCAGTATCTGAGAAATAACTGTCCTATCATCCCATCCATTATGGAAGTGAATGTTCAGTTTATACAAGCAAACCCCTTTTCTGTTTGAGCATGTAGGAAAATCAAGATGATTTGAACAGTCTCATTCTCTGTGTGACATCAGAGCTAAGAAGCTCTCACTTGTACTCATTACCAGAGTACGCTTCTGCTTGACCAAGAACCAAGAGGTGCTAATCTCACCCCTGCAGAACAAAGCACCTTGTAAAACAAGAGTGCTGCACTCCCCCACCCAGAGGACACGTCCCACCCATTCCTGCAGGAGCTCCTGGAGCCTGGACCATGTAACATCAAGCACACCAGTGAGGGGATGGAATGCTTAGGGCTGGGCGCCGGCTCTGGCAGAGCAAAACTGGGGACCTTCAGAAATCTGCTCTCTCTGAATATTGCCTACTTCTCTCACTAGCATGAATTAAGGGGCTGGGTACAGAACTGCACAGAGGTAACCAAGATGTCCCCAGTGATGCATCTTCTCAGGCCAGGCATTCAGGCCGTTAAAATCAGCCTGATATGTTTACTGAGGCAAAACAGACGTATTGTAAAGCCCTTTGGTGTTATTATCCAAAAATAATGCTGTCACTTCAGAGAGAGGGTTGACATGGAGAGGAAAACTTTGTGGTCACTGAAAAGAGAGACCCTCTTGGGAGGCTGAGCAATATTAAGCAGGATAGAAAACAAGAGCTTAACTTTTGATACCCTGAAAGCAAATGCATATAGTTTTGGGTGTCCCATGGAAATATTTTCTCATGCTTTGCATTGGACATATGGCCCAGAGAGACGCTCTGCTCCCACGTTGCACATGGAGTGAAGGATAGCCCTGGATGTTCAGTGACACTTAGCACCCAGCTTACTCTAGTTCACATGTTGGGGTCCTGGCAGGCTGAGAAAAAGCTTGAAAGAAAGCTGTGATCCTAGAATAACAAAAGCAGCATCTTCTAGGACACCTATATACAGTGGAAAAGAGAACGGCACAGATACCCTCACCCCATAAAACCCCAACAAATAAGCTTGTATCACATAGTGGAGCTAAGCAATTCCATCAGCCTATGTCCAAGAGAAATTTAGTCATATTTCTGCAGCTCTGTGCCCAAACTATGAAGCTCTGCATCCCAGTATGACCAGATGGCTGAGAGTAGTCTGCAACCACCAAAGCCTTTACACACACTTGTTTTAATCATGCTGATGAGATAAGTTCTCCTCAGATTTTAAAGAGCTTCAATTTTGTCTATATTTCCTGTATCTGCCACTTATCTTTTCACAAGACTATTCCCCCATGCCCTCCAAGGGCTAAATCCATTAAAATATGCAGATGGATTGAAGTGATTCTCTGATATTTTATTTTCAAGGAGACTGCAGTCCCAGGTCACCCTGTAGCCATGGATATTCTAGGGTACTGGTGAGCACAGTTTTATGTGATAATGAAGATACCTCTGTTTGTCCAGAGACAGTCTCAAATAATGGAAATCAACACAGATCCTCATTCAATAAAATAGAAATTGTCACCATTTTACTGTGCTTCCGCCAGAGCAACATATGGTAGCACAGCTGACAAATATAATCTTTTCTTTTTTTTTTTTTCCATTTCACATGCACATTTCATTTTGCAGAATACTAAGACTTTACATAAATTGCCTGTTAACCCCTTGTAGTCACATCATTTGCTGCTTGTGCTCCCTTGAGCTCTCAAATATTTGAAAGACTGAGTTAAAATGCAGTCAGGAGTCCGGAACACTTCATGTCTTCAACATACAGCCTACTTGCACTTTGCACAAGGAAAATCTGCTCTTCTTAACCTTCTCTCCACACTACACAACCCTTCTTTTTAACCAGAAACAGTATACTCTGGCTGTATAAAAGTTTATTGATATAATAAATTGATACTCAATTCATTTTCTGCCACTTTTTCAATGCCATAAGCCAACTGACTTTTTGCTGATGGGACTCATTTACATGGGGTTTAGGAATTTGATTGTATAAAACTGAGTGTCCGCTTTCCAGTGTCAGTTCAAGATAATTTCTTTGTTAATCATTACATCCACATCAATATCAGGTTTTTCCAACTCTAGGCAGATACACCTTGGTGCAAAAACTTTCTTGATGCTTGTTGGCCTTTCCTGCAGTGTAATGCCTGCAAGGAGTTCAGCATCTAAAGAAATCTCATGAGCTTTCTTCCCCAGAGTGAGTCATTCATTTTACTGACGCCAGTTTTCAGCTCTTGTCCAACCATCTAGCTGGTAAACTATGAAAGCTCTATTCAAAATTGTCATGGTCACAATCAGGATTCACTCGAGTTTGACAAGGGGAGGGAGGTGTCTTTGCTTTTTCACAGGACTTTTTGGCACCCAGTAATAAGGCTTAGGTCTGCAGAGGGCATTGAGAGAAGGTGTTCACACTGTCTCACTGGAAGTAGTGACCTGGCTGTGTGAATTAACCTAAATTAATTTACTTCTGCTCCAAATCACTCTACTGAGGATCCTTTCTCTCTTTGCTGAACATATAGGGAAATCAGAGCAACTAGCCCCTAATTTCTGTATTGTATAGAGAACCTAAAGCTGAACTAAATTAATGTCATCTAAGAAGGATGGTTCCACTCAGAAAAGGTGGTTGGATATGGGGGAAGACTTAGAGGACTCTGAAATGGGCTAAAGTGACTGTAAAGCAGAGAAAATCAACATAAGGTGAAGCTGCTTGCCCCAAGAAGGATTACTTTAAAAAAATAAAACTCCTTATTTCTTTAGTTTAAATCAGATTAACCCCAATTACCTTTGTTTTTCTTGGTGTATCCTTGCATATATGCAAAAAGTAATGTTTTGACACAGATAAGGCATAAATCATAGCTCTGACCACTTCTTAAACACATTTGCGTTCAATTTGCTAGCAGAAAAGAAAAACCTGCTTTTCACAAATGTCATTTGCTTCCTGACAGTTTGCAAAAGCACACTCCAACAAACAGTTGCTTTTAAGGACTGAGAGCACCTGCACAAGCGAAAAGGGAAGAGTGGGGGTTGAATAACAGACTTCTGACATGCATGCTAAATATTCCACAATTAAAGGCTAACACCACGCGCTACGGGGCTGTTAATATGAAGAGCAAAAAGAAATGTGAAGGAAAGTCTAATTAGGATAAAATCAAATATGGCTTAACTGCTTGCCTAGATAAAGTGAGTTTTAGGTGCTTTCCTCCATTCAAGTATTATCCAGCAGCAACATCATCACACAATGGATGGGGAGCTTTGGACTTATTTGGTGTGTATGTTCTTACAAAGTTCTAATGCTTTGGGACACCTGAAAACTTGAGTTCTCTGTTCATTGCCAGGATTTTCACCTGACTGGAGCTTAGTTTAGCCAAGTGTAGGAAGGTCTCTGTCACAGTAAAACACAGCCTCATTATTGGCAATCAACATCAAAATATTAGACACTATCAGAAAGGACCCATTTTAAGGGAAAAAAATACTGTTGCTGAAGCCTCTGATTTTCACTTGAATAAGTGTTCTTGAACTTGTAGTTTTGTTAGCTAACATATCCTGACCATTTGCTTACTTTTTACGCTGTTCATTTCACAGACTGATATTTTCATATTATATCTAAACAAATTACTATATCCCATCTCCATGAAAAACTATATCATATTTTATTACATACTGTAAGCAAAACCTTTGGGGCAATAGGCACATGATGTCTTTTTCAAATCACTGCATTTTTCCAGATGTATGGTATGTTAGAAAACTGACACAAAAGATGTGAATTGAGTTAACGAGCCCTGCTATATTTCCACCAAAATGGGCCATTGGTTCATTTGAATAACTTTGACCTTTTTTCTGTTCATTGTCTTTGGAAAAAAACCCCAACAAAACAAAAACAACAAAAACAAACAAACAAACAAAAACCCCAAAACAACAACAACAAAAGAGAAACCTGGACCAAAAAAACCCCACCAAAAAAAAAAATCCACAGCCAATCATTATGATGACCACTAGTCTACTCAGGCACCTTGACAGCTAAATCACCATCTCACATCAAGAGATTTAGCCTTGGGCATCTGGGTGAGCTGACACACATTAGTTGGTCCTTTTTACACATTAAATGTCTTTACAGTTTTCATATTTCTTCTGTTTCTACACTCTCCAGTTCTGCATTGTTGTAGGGAAGGAACCTAAAATACACACCACACAATGAACACCATTAACACCTTCCAAACCTTTGTGGTCTTTAAAAAAACTAAACACAAGGGGGTTGCTTAAATTTTAAAAATGCCAAAAAGTATATGTACCATATATTTAAGCAAGAACGAACAGAATGAAAATAGCAATCTGATAAAAGCTAGGAATTATATAATTCACTAGAGAGTTCTCTTTTTAGTCACATTGCAGGAAAGAAAATTGAGAGAAAAGCTGGAAAGACATGTTTTCTCCCCTCCTGTACTTTGCATTTCCAGGCTTTTGTTGTCTGGTGATCTAGAAGAAAGTTTTTTTTTTTCTAATGAGATGGAAAAAACCCCTTTGGGAGACAGAAAGATTCACACATGGGCCTGATTCAGCAACCTGACTCACTTCACATGGGAATAGTCCCAACTGGTTTCATCTTCTAGTTATGACTTCAGTGATAGCCACTTTAGCTGGTTTACTCATGCAAACAAACATTATTCCAAGTGAGCAGAGACTGTAGACTGGAAATGTCCCCCTCTGAGATATGGCCAAATAGAAGAGAAAATGGAGGGAGGCTGAAATATGAGCACTAAAAGGTATTTTTCAAGGCAAAATTCAAGGGAATTTTTCAATAAAGTCAGAAATCTATTTAGTAGTCTCTTTGCATTTTAAAATCTTTGGAAGGGAAAAGTCACTTTTCTTAGATTCTACCTCCTTGCCAAGATTTGTATATCAGGAATAAGAAAGGAAACAGAGCAGACAGAAATAAATTAAAACCCTAATGTATCAGCCTGGTCAGGCCACATTTCCTGACTGTAATCATTCAGGTTTTTCTGACCTTTGGAAAGATTTTACACTAAAACTCACAACAAATCTTTTCTTTTTCTTCAGTGCCATGGTTTTGCCATCCATAGCTGTGTCTTTAGCAGTCAAAGCTGGAGACTGCAAGCTGCAAAATGCATTGTGGTTTTGATTAACTGAATTAATTAGCAAATATAAGTACCAGGAACGAGGCTGGCAAATTTATTTACCTGTGTTTATTAATTTAGGGGGAAGGCAAACTACTCTTTATTTCTTGAAAGTTAATCTATCATGTCCAGCTGATATAGCATGTTTTAATCTTGGACTCTTCTTAATACTGTGTATGTGTGAGTGAAGCAATGTATATTGCTTTATTACTTTTAGTCCCACACATTGATGTGTCTCACACGAGCAGGAAGCAGAAGGCCAATTTAAGCATTTTAGACCTTTTCTGATTTTTAGTATTTCAATCAAACTTTTTCAGCTGATGTCTCTATTTTGTGTGAAAGATGTGAATAACATAAAAGCAAGCGGCAGCTTTTCAGAACTGAGGCTCAGCCTGTTCCAATTTTAACTGTTCTTCTTACATAAATGGAAAATACTTCCCTAATACAACATTTCTCAAAATCAATGGTATATTTTTCTTGACAGCATGATCACAAAATTACAAGACAATCAATCCAAGGCAGGACTGAATTGTCTTATTTTTCTAGTAAATTGTACTACTGTTTTCCAACTTGGTATCATTGCCAGAGAGAACTTAAGCAAAATAAATATATATCTATATATAGTTAAAATAAGCCATGCAGATAGCAGAGGAGTATTTTTCAGGCACCGGTGGAATCTTATTAAAATATTTAAAATGAGAAGGCCCAAATTATCAGTCAACTGCAACTACAGGAAGTACGTGAGACTATACAAACAGCTAGGATTGTATGTTTGTTGTAATTTTCATCTGTTTTGTGTACATCCAGGTTGTTCTTCTCCCAGTTTAACCCCTCTGCAATACTAAAAAGTCACTCAAAAGTCGTGCCCATGGTGGAAGCTCTGCAAGAGCACAGCCACTGCCTCCTTCCTGCCTCAGCCTCGGCAGGAGAAGCTTCCCCGTGCGGCACTGCAGGGACCACCACCAAGGGTAATTGAATTTCCATGCCTATTCAGCCCCGGTCTGCGCGCTGACACTGCCAGACTCCAGCTCCGTTTGTCTCCGCAGAGCGCTCACCGCTGCGGCACTGAGGGCTGCTGCCCAGGGACGGCCGCGTCCTTCTCCTGCCAGGAATGTGCTGAGCAATAAGGAGCTTGACCGAGATAACCAACGCATTGCAGAAGAGCTCTTTGGTAGGATTTGTATGAACAGCCTGGCTGCTATCTACTGCAGCTCAGTTTAAATGTAAAGGATACATCTGAGGGACCACAGATTTATTTTTGGTTTCTGTGAACCATTTATTCCCATCTGTGTCGCTCGTCCCTGCTCACACGCAACCCGTTGGATTTTCTTTTTTATTTTCATAAACCTGCCAAAAGATAATCCAAAAATTTGAAAGATCACTGTCATTAGGACAGTGATCCACACTTGACAGTGGTGTTTAAAGTTTAGCCCATTAAATACATACTTTAGCTGCTGAATAAAAGCATTCAGTGCAGATGAAAAGGGACGTCTTTCTTCCCCCTTATCACCATGGCTAAATATCCCCTTTTTGTAAAACAGTTGAGCTGTTAAGTTCTATGCTAAGGCACGTACACACTTTGGAAAGGTAATTTGAAAGCGAGTTGAGCCATGACAAATAGGGACAGCTGGCCTAATTGAATCATTTGATCTAAGACAGCTCAACTTGGTTATCCTCACTGCAGCCCACATTGATATTAGCGAGTGAATCATTAGCCATGAAATCATGTCGACTTTCCCGATGCAGCGTTCTTGACATGACAGGGAACGCAGTCTGCCTTTCATTACAGCACCAATGAGTTCTTCAGTCTGTCATGAAGGGAGAAAAAAAAAAAAATGAAAAAAAAGAAAAAAACAAGTGCTTTGAAAACTTTTAGGCTCAGCAGCAGAAAGTAATTTACTCCTCTGTACATCGTAGAGGAGCTAAAGCAGGAAAGACCCTTTCTGGTGGGTCTCAGGTTACCTGTCAGCCTCAGCCTCACTCAGCCTCCTGGGGCAGGCACAGGCTGCAGTGGGACAACAGGTCACCATTTAGTAGCTATTTCCTCATTTCCTAGGACTTCATTCCTTTTTTTGTGCCTCTGCAGGTGAGAGAGCCTGCAGTGTTATATGCATTTGTACAGGCTGTTTCTAGGAGCAACTTCTTACGACATAACTTTTTTCTAGATTAATTAATAGCAGGCTAGAGCTGCATCTTTGCATTTGGACCATAATTTTTGGCTATTCTGAATGCTAACAGAACTGTTTCTAATCTAGCTCTCATCCCAACTATTCTAACTAAAATAACCATCACCATTATTTTCCAAACATCTCCAAGGTATTTAGGATGAGATATCACTCTTCAAAGTCCTTCACTGATTGGCAAACTGATGGGCTCATCCAGCTGCCATTGAAACAAGTGGAAATTTTCTGTGGACACAGCCAAAGTCAGATCCCAAGCTCTTCTAACAGGTATAGATGGATTAAAATTACTTGATGGTTTAGGTCAGGTTATTGGTGGCGGAACCAGACAAACATAATTCGGGCAAAACTAGGAAACTAGGAGCCTGATGAAATTTGTATAATGTCCACCTAAGGAAGAGAAACAGAAGCAGACTTGTTTGTTTGTTTGTTTGTTTGTTTGTTTTTGTGAGTCAGAGAGACACCAGTACTGGATAGGGACAAGATTCAGACCTTGGAAAAGAGAATCACCTTGTCTTATTCTGCCAATAGTGATCTAAATGGTGTATCTGCAAACTATCAGGGAAAGAAAAGAAAGAAGGAACAAGCTTGAGGACAGAGGTATTTATAAATTGAAACCATATTGTCCTTAAGACAAAGTGAAACAAATTACAAGCCTGAAAACATACCAGAAAATCTGATAACGGCCCAAAAAATCTTATTTTCTTGGGGGGGGAGGGGGGGGGCGGGGGGTTGTTGCTTGATAAGGATTTTCATCCCACTCAAAATATGAAAGATAAGTGCAAAGATTTCATTTAAGAATCTGTTTCTCTGTAACAAGTGGCTATCAGTTTGGTAAGCAGGGCTCTTTCCATCCCAAATGTGGAGTTACATTCTATGTCATGACGGCTGGGAGGTGATCATTATTTACCAGAAGAGGAAAACCTTGTCAGTCTGCCTTCTGGAGAGATGGAAATATAACAGTAGCAAATGAGTAGAAGCTAGTCAACATAGGATTTAGACGTACGTAAGGGGGGCAGACCTGCTTTCAAAGAAATAAAATAGTGAGAATTTTTCAAGTTTTTGACACCAGTGTTATTCTCAATTTTTGCATTAAAATAGCTTTATCAGCGTGGTTACCCAGGTTCAGGGTAGGATTTCTGTTGAGTGCAAATCCCTGAATGCTTAGGAAAATCATTTGACTGAGTTAGTGTCCTAACTGCTTGGTTGTAATGGGGTAGTAACCCTTAATTGAGCTCTTTGGTGTGAATAACTATATAAATCATAGGGTAGGCAGCTATTTGTCTATTCTGGTGATTAGGCTAATGGCCTGGGAAGTGGAAAACCTGTTTTCAGGCCTCCCCTGTGCCTGATAAACCATGCTTACACTTCAAATACCACTCATATATCCCTGTGGTGTTTCAGAGTGGCATGGGGACGGTCATGTGGATTTGGGAAGTGTTCCTGGTGTTGGACCCGAATTCCTAAGTCCTGCATAGGGGCTGTGCTGCAGCCAGTAATTTCAGGCTGTGCTCAGGATCTCAAACCTGCTTGGTCCGAGCAGAGATGCCGAAAGTCAGGTATCTATTTGTCAAAGATCAGCGCTATGGAAAATCACTTCCAAGAACTATGTGTTTTAAAAGCCTTCAGAATTTGAGCTACCACGTTTCCCATAAGTAAACTAACCCATACTTATCCATTCCTCTTGTTAGATTTATTCATTCTGCAGCATGTGCCTTAGCTGTGCAACATCTTGAAGACTTTCTGCATTCTGTATTTCCGCAGTCTTTCAAGTGAAGACATCCCTTATTTTCCCAGCTACTCAGCAAAGATTGGGCTGAGGGAAGTTGGTAAATCTAAGCTATGCTTTTTTACAATAGTTTGTTGTTCTGAGGTAGGAAAAAAAGATAACATATATCTGCAAAGTTTTGAAAAAAGATTACTTCTTCACCCTTTGCAAGCCAGGTCTCTAGTGAGATATACTTACAAGTTTCCTGTCCTTGCTCACATTTTCTAGCAACTGATTAGCTGATGTGGCATATTCGTTAGTATGTTAATTTGTCTGCAAGAAAAACACAAAGATTATATGTAGGTCATCCCAAAAGTGTGTCAATGAAACTTTCATAGCCTCATTGTCTTGCATTCAGTAGATGTCAACATGCCACAGAAAAGCTGGTGCTGAAAGATTTTATTAGTTCTGAAGTTTTTCATTAGCAGCATATACATGTGTCTGTAAAATATGTCATATTCTCCTGTTTCCTAGGGACAGGAAAACATATATACTTCAGAAATTTCTGGAATGGTCTCAGATGCCTTCTTTAAACATCAGGAAAGTGACAGACGCTCTCCTGAGCTCTCCCAAAGCAACTTATGCACAAACCTTTTACATTTGAAAAGTAAATTTCCTGCCTTTCTAAAACACAGAGCAAGAGCTTTTTTTTTTCACTTTGGATGTTCAGATGGTGACTGGCCTTAAATCCATCCAAAATCCCATGACAATTTCCCTCTCTGAGCTGCAGTATAGTTTTTTTGTGCACACAGCCAGCTGCAAGGAAAAACATTTCTCTGCCAACCCTTTCAGACCAACTGCTGAAGGGAGCAGGATTTGGGTTAGTTTATGGTGAATGAGATGCCTGGCCTGCATAGTTCTCATGACCCTCATACACATGAAAGCTTTCATGAGTGCACGAACACACGTGTGCACCTTCACAACACAGATGTACCTCCCACTGTTAACAACTCCAAGCATTCAAGCCCTAGTCATAAGACAGGCTAAAAAATCAATAAATTTTATTTGTGTGTAAATATATATTTGACTGCATTAAGGAAAATAGTTAAACCTTCAAATGAATGAAATTGCTTAATTGCTATTACTGTTGGAAAGCGCTTGCAATCCAGCTCAGCCAGCTAAGCTCCTGTTGATTTTTCACCAATACAGGAGTAGAAAATAATTAGGGTAAACTATTCCCTTCCTGCACATGCTGCACAACTTTTCTAGCACTTGTTAAGAGTCCATTTGGTTTGTGTTTCCACTGACAAACAGCAGGCATTAATTTCCTGTACCTTTCTGCCCTCCCTCTCTATCAACTTCCTGATTTTTAAAATCTGTAAAGGAATGTGTGGTGGCGCAAGAGTTGTTTTATTAAGTTATTAACTAATTTTTTTAAGTTTTATAAGAAGTTTTTTGTGATGGTTCATTCCACTGCGCCCCCCGTTTTCTGTAATGGTTCCTCCCCTATGAGTCTGTTACATAACCAGATGTTTTATGTCATTCACCCCCTTCTTGCACCTGTCCCTGTCAATCCCCTCTCTCTCCTCTTGGGTGCCCTGTCTGACACTTTGGGACCCTTCCCTGGCTTCTGGAAAGATCCAGGAGAGGCGTTGGGTGATAGGCTGGTGCCTGGGAAATCCCCTTCTCCCCTCCTGTGATTCGTTCATTGTTCTAAAGTTGACACCCCCTGTTGCAACCCCGTATTCCCTGATTTGCTGACCTGTTGTTGCCACCCCTGGATCCTCCCCCGTTTATAAGTTCATGCAGCCCTGTTCCACGAACTCTCTCTGAGCAACAAGGGTCCGAGGCAGAGCTCCTTGCTGGACTCCCCTTTAATAAACCACCTTTCACCCTGTTCAGGAGAGGGTCGACCCTTTGTCCGTCGCCGCAGTTGTGGAGGCAGAGCTCCTTGCCAGACTCCCCTTTAATAAACCACCTTTCACCCTGTTCAGGAGAGGGTCGACCCTTTGTCCGTCGCCGCAGTTGTGGTGCCATCAGGTGCACTTGCCTTTGTGGGGAACCAAAAACCCACCAGGAGGAGGTTGCTCGCCCTGCCTGCAACCCCGACCGATCCACGTTAGCCGCAGTGCAAAAACTGAGCTAGCCTGTGGTCAGCGCCTGCCAGGCGTGAGGGACACTGCGACAGGAATGTCCTCAACAAAAACAATTTTTAAAATGTTTTCTCCAAAAGCACATACAGCTTCACTTTTTTGATATTAATAGTCAGCCATAAAACTCAGTCAATTTTTGGGGATTTTCTTCAAAAACCTTTCAAAATTGCAAAGATAACACTGGCCCTGATTTCTTCATCTGTCCAATATTTCTAAAGATGCAAGGTTTATTTAGTACTTAAAAAAAGTGAATGTTCCCTGTCTCAGAAGAGTCTGATTTAGTAGCTTGTTTCAGCATGAACCGCAGTAATGTAATGCTTTTATTCACTGATGAATTTGAGCAGTATAGTGTTAATCACTCTCACTACCGTATGCCACTCGAATAATCAGCAAACCCCAATGATACATCTTCCCAGATCCTGTAGAGTGCTATTTATCACTGACACAGAGCCTGTTTATCCTTGACATTTCTTATTTGTGCAGAATAAGCAGAGAATTTACTGCATAAATAATGAAAGGTGGGGATCATTTAAACCAAAATACAAGAGATTTGAACCTCCTAAGTCTGCAAAGGGGTAGAAAAGATAGGAAAACAGAACTTCAGCGTAATCATAAAATGCATTTAGTTGAATTATAACTTTTCGGGAATGAGTTGATGAACTTTTCAGGGCTGTTCCTGCAACTTGTATGGGTCATCAGATATCCCCATGTTGACAGTCTCAAACGTGGCTCAGAAGAAAGTCTCTCTCACACAACCAGTCTCAGCTTTTATGCTATGTTGTGGGACTTTTTTGTAGCGTCATTTGCATGCCTTTTCCTGCACGTGTAAATGGTTTCATTCTTTGCACAGTTTTGAGATGGTGGCAGACCAGAACATCAGGCACCAAATGACAGGATGGGGACAAAGGTGACAGTGATGCTGCTGCCCACCTCCTGCACTTCCTGATGTACAGGGCTGAGTTCAGTCTCTCCAACAACTCCACCCTCCAACACAAATCACAGCAGGTGCAGGATGCCACACACTCTATGTGTGTTGTTTCTTAATCTCCTACTGGAATTATGTTCCAGTCTCCAAACGGTAGAAACAGTGGAATTCTAGCTCCAGGGTTCTGTCTCCTAGGGATTTAAAATTGCATTTCAAGAAGAAATTATGCAAGATATCTGTCTTGATATTGAAAAGCAGCAAGAGAGGATTATGAAGCTTTGGCAAAGTGGCAAGAGTCAGGTAAATTTAGCCAGTTTTATATGTGAGAGTGAAATCATCCTGTCTGGCAACAGGGAGCATACAACTATATTAAGGTGACCCATCAGACAGAGAACAAAAAATGGACAAATATTGAAACAACATATTTTTATCAACAAAACCTCTCCAAGCATCTGCTTCGGGCATTGCCTTTAATGAGCATAAATCAGGTATTTGGTAATCCCTCAGCATCTGTAACTCTCATATTTCTTTATGTCAAATATTTTCTGAGGTAAAAGCTGGTCCAAAATTTCAAGCTTTCTGTGTCTGAATCATGCTGTAAGCCTAACAAGGTTACTTGCAGTTAATGAAAAGGCAGAACTATGGAAACATGACCAGCTTTTCAAGGGCTGAACTCCATAGTTTTACTCAAAAGTCCTTCAAGTGGTCTTGAAGAAGTCTCTCTACAGGCTCTGCAGCCCAACCTGGGACAAAGTAGTTCATCCTGCCACAGATAAACAACTTTATTTAGAAATTTGAGGGCTATTAAACAAGGTGAATTTCCCTAGTGGATCAGCACAAATTTATTAATCCAGGTGTTACTCTAATTGTGATTCATTGGGGATAGACACTCTGTTCAATGGTCCTCAAACTTGCTCTTCCATTTAGTGCTGTGCTGGAAACACAGTGCCGGGTGCTGCAAGCTGCCTTAAAATCCTTCATATTTCATCGTATTTTGCCGTTATTTGTACTTAATTGTTTTAACAATTCTGTGGCAATTTTTGCAGCAATTGTGGTTTTATTTGCCTAGCTATAAAAAGGTTTTTAACACTCAAGTTTTCTGCTCTGATGTCTTTTACCTTCAGAGCTATAATTATCATTTTTCAGCATAAAGCAGTATTCTTAAAAAGAGTAAAATCAACACCCCGTCACAAAACAGGACTAGGACAGACCTCAGTCAGTTAGAGTAGACCTTACTATCTTAAACAAACACGTAACACTAATCCCACTGCACTTGAAAACCACATTTCCTATTGCTTCATTTGCAGTGGTAGACTTTTTTAAAAACCCCTCCCTACTCTAAACATCTTGTCTGAGTTCCCATCTATGACTTTCTTACCGTGCTGTTGACTATTTATAATCTATATCTTCACCCTTCTAACAGTCTTTTTTTTACCCCTACACTTCTCTGCTGTGACAAAGAAGATGGACAAAGCACTTTCAAAAGCATCCTAAAATGCCGCTTTACAGCTATGAACCTGCAAAACAAAGCTCTCAGTCAGCATAGAGTGGGACCAGATACCACAGAGCACAATTACTCAGAGTGATATTGCATTATATCTGTGCAGTGACAAAGTGATTCTATGTCTTATTTTCCACATAAGTGGAAAATGTTCAAGGCAATGGTGTTCAAGGGAGAAGTAGATGGATCTACCCTGCATATGCATACAGATATTTAAACTAAATTAAAAGCAGAGGGGAAGACAATGTATATGACAATTCTGCTCGCCTGTACTGTGTGGCACATAGCTACAGCACCATGGAAATGTGAAGCATGGAAAAGTCCAGTTGGACACAAGCATTTACCCAATAGACTGCAGAAATCAGGCTACTGACTAAACAGATACAGTCGTGATAGTGGCCTTTCTATTCCTCAGCATCCATTTACTCCCTAAGCACTGTGTATCTATGACTTTCATTTTATTTGCTGAAATCATTAAACAGGGAAATACCTGTATCCGGAATGTGTGTGAGGTAAAGAGGGACAGAGATTTAGCACCAATACATTAAAGATAAGGAGCCATCACTTCTTTTAACACCACCTCTCACTCTACTTCAATCTGTCCAGCATAGCTGTAGCTTGCTGCTGTTGAGAATACACTTCCAGATGTAGATGTTTTGAGTCTCCAGTACAATTTTCCCTGGCTCAAATGGGAAGTTTATTTCAGTATTATACTTGTCACTCTCAATGATTCATCTATATTGCTTAAATGAGCTGCGTAGGAAATTTATTAAGAGTACAGACATACCTACCTAGGTTCAGCTTGCAAGACAAGGAAAACTAGTGCTCTCTGGTGAAATAACCACATGACACTATAAGGTAAAAATCTCCCATATCAATGCATTTAACTCAGTGTGTACTAAGGGACTCCAGCTCTCTTTACTTTAAAGCAGGTTAACACTTTCAGGTACTGGTTTCCTTCATGTTTACTTTAAAGTTCCTAACACATCATGAATACACCACAGAGTGAACTCTAATTTAATTCCCCTCTCACATTTTCTCTTCAGTTTACTAGGAAAAAAAAAAAAAAAAGGTTGGTATGAATTATCAGATTGAAGCTGACAGACCTAAATTTTATCATAAATTGTATTTGATGGAGTTCGTTTTGATATCACCAAGAAAAGGAAACATCTTGCAATCGTTCCTTTCCTCTAACAACAGCCAAGATCACAAATCATTAAGATTCTCTTGAATACAGTGAGCCTTGACATGTTTTTAGATGTCAAAGATTAATCCATTATATTTTGGTGTGGTGGCTGTAGAATGACTGGAAGTGACCAAAACATACAGGATAAGATGAGAAACACAAAACATTTGTGAAAATTGCCCACAGCCTCCCATAAATAAACACAAAGGTGGAGCCAGGCAGCAGCTGCTAGCTCCAAACTATGTCCAGCTGTGTGTGGTCTTCCACACCAGCCACGTGTGGATGAAAAAAGCAAGGGGAAAACTGGGGAAAAAAACATGGAGAAAGATGCAAGGTGTGACAGGAGATTTTGCCAACTTTACCCTGGACTGCGTCAAAAGCAGTGTGGCCAGCAGCTCTTCCCCCCCCTGCTCTGCTCTCATGAGACCCCACCTGGAGTACTTATGTCCAGCTCTGGGGTCCCCAGAACAGGAAAGACATGGACATGTGGACATGTTCAAATGGATCCAGAGATGATCGCAGGGTTGGAATACCTCTCCTATGAAGGCAGATTGAGAAAATTGGGGGTATTCAGCCTGGAGAAAAGAAGGGTCTGGAGAGACTTTAGGACACTTTCCAATACATAAAGGGGGCTAAAAGAGCTGGAGAGGGACTTCTGACAAGGGCATAGAGTGATAGGAGAAGGGATAATGGTCTCAAGCTGAAAGAAGGCAGCTCTAGATTAGATACTAGAATGAAAATCTTTACTGTGAGGCACTGAAGAGATGCTGGAACAGGTTTCCCAGAGAATATCGGGATGCTCCTTTTACTGGAAGCATTCAAGGCCAGTCTGGATGGGGATTTAAGTAATCAGGTCTACTGGAAGGTGCCCTAACCCATGGCAGGAGTGGTGGAACTAGGATGACTTTTAATGTTTTTTTCAACCCAAACTTTCCTATGATTTTGTGAAACCACCTGCCTGAAGCACATCTGTGATGATTGCTGCTGTGTCCATTTGCCAGCAGATCAGTGGCCTCAGACTCCAGCTGATAACCACTTTTTCTGAATTCATCTCTCACCGTTATCCAAAAGTCAGGACAGGCCAGAGGGCTTTCTTACCTTGTTGAAGAATTTGGGGATTTAGAAGGATTTGTGAAACACGTAGAAAACTCAACACATTTGAGTTCAGCCCACAGCCTTAGCCTCACTTGACTCTACCAGATTAAAAATATATATATTTTTTTTTAAAAAAAAGGCTTGTGATTTCATACATGGCTTCCCAAAATCTAGGAAAAGAAAGATGTTTTCAGGGGAGCTTGCATATTCATATGTGAAATTAGACAGCCAGAGAGCCTCAACAGAGGAAGAGAGAAACAGAGAAAGGTTGTGAAAATTGAAAGTAAAATGAGACATATGATTTATCTATAATGTAATTTTGCCTTTTTAATTAATTTGCTTTCATTCAAATTCCCAAAATCCGTATTGCAGATTTTTCTTTTTAATTGACAATTTTTGCTGTTCGCATTTCTTTGTACTTGATAAGGAATTGAATAGGATTTTTTATTGAAACACATTTTAGTTATATCTTCTTATGAAGTTCCAAAGGAGTTTTCTGACCCTGAAACAGCCCTCAAAGAGAGTTAGTCATGTGCTTATAACATATTGTAAGGAAGTCCAAATGAAATATCTTTATACAATATTAGCTAGTAAAAAAATTTTCATTCAACTGATTCCACTTTCCATCATGAAAACTCTTCCAAAAATTAGAGGTAAAAAAATCTTACTCACTTATACCATCCTCTTAAAGTGCAAGAAGTAGAAATTAGGGGTAAAATTCCTACTTTCCCTTGTCATATTCCCTGTAATCTTCCAGATTATATAGGAGTGAAGACATTCATTTTCATTTTGCACATCAGCCAGAAGCTATAGCTGGATTCTAATCACATTTAAATGTAAAACTTATATATATATTGATTTTTAAACATGTTTTTGTTTACATATTTTGCTCTTTTAGAAAGTAGTAAACACTAGTTTACTAACACTTCAGGATCCTGCTAAGGATTCATGCAAGACCAAGGATGGAAGGGAAAAATCTGCTTTGCCTTCAGCTTAAAGGGAAAAAAGCAAAAACAAAAACAAAACAAAACAAACAAACAAAAAAATCAACACAAAAAAAACCCACACCAGAAGAAGAAGAAATTGATCCTGTTTTGAACGTTTTTCACCACAGCTATGATGAAAAGTTTGATGCCACTGTGAGTGCTATAATATTAATTAGCCACCATAACACACAATTTTTTTGTTATGCTACTTCAAACTAGAACTTTTCATTTCCTAATCAAACTTACTACCACTGCAAAACCTAAACATCAATAGCTCTATTCAAATTTCAGCTAAATGCAGTTTAACATCCTAAAGTCTGAGAGCTTCATTAAATATTAATTTAATGTGGGGAGGTTTCCAGATTAATTTCAGATTAATTTGCATATAGGTATTTGTGTAGCTCAAGCAGTATCTTTCCTTTCTGTCATCTTCATCTTCTGATGGAGGGAGGAAAGAGGAAAATGTATAGAGAAGATGTACAGTGATAAAGTAAGTTGAGGAAGATTTAATTACAGACTGTTATTACATATTCTGCCTTGGCTAGCACGCAAAAGGCAAGTGAACAACATAAATTTGCTAATGACTAGAGTGATAGAAGGTACTGGAACTTCTTAGATAAATAAAGTGGGCAGTTTGAAATAGCAGAGCAAGGTACATGAGTATTAATGCTGCTGCATTTTCTGTTGAAGTTTAAAAATGGTTTGACAACATAGGATGCTTTATGCACATAAAATGGATTGAATATTTCTACAAGCACAGTTAAAAATACATAAGAAATTTCAGAAAGTGGGTTTATGGGTGTCTGAGGGAAATCACCACAGATTGGTATGGGAATTCTGAACTGTTTTGAAAATTGCTAACATTTGCAAAATACTAGCTGAAAGAAAACAGAAGAACATTCTTGCAGCTCCCAGCATAATCATTTATTTATTAAGACATGGCATTTGTATTTGGAACTTTCTCATACGTTTCCAATTGAGTATGTCTACAGGGAGGAGTTAGAATGAAGTAAGTTAGGGCTGAATATATAATGCAGTACACTTCAGATCCAGAATCTTACTAATTATTGGTTTGTAAATCTGATCCCCATACCATGGCTTGGATTTCCGTTGGTAGCAATAAAACACAAACTCACTTCCGGGGAAGTCACTTTTGCATGTTCATACAATGCAACCTGTTGGATTTCTGCGAGGGACTTCATAGCTGGTCTTTGAGAACTCATTAAGCACTTCACATCCCCATAGCGGGTAAATGGACTTGATTTTGACATTTGTTGCAAAAGAGATCACAATTGCTTAAGAATAACCAAATCAGTGCTTTGCCCCTTGGAGATGGCAAGGATGGACACCACTTGAGCCTCCCGCACAGAATCTGGGTGTGACGGTGATCCTCCATGCTTGGATGTCACCACTCATTTCTTCTCCAGCATCTTCAAGATCAGGGCATAAAGTAGAGCAACAATTGGAGCCCAGAGAGCCACATCATCACTTCCATGTGAGGATAATGCAAACATAATACCAGGGGCACAGGAGGGAGCTCTCTCAAGAGGAGACAATATGTTTTGCCCCTAAAAAAGAAAAGCCAACCATGTGCGATAGGAACAATGGCTTAAATCACTGACTGCCAAGAAAAACATTGCTTTGATTGGGGGGTTACAAGAGAAGAACATAAAGCAGAAATCATTAAATAGCTAGTGCAGGGTGGTAGCTACAGCAAAACAATCTGCCAAAAATAGAATTCAAGATAAATCATTCTTACCATTGTACCCTATGAGCTATCTCATCATAGCTCACAAAATAAAACATTGTCAATCTGAGTAACGATAAAATAAACAACGAAATCATACCACAATATTGACAAAATGTAAGATAATCAACAAACTATTAGAATGGGCCTGTTGACTCAAGCAAATGGAATGTAGTAGAACAGCTGTTCGCTTTATCCTGCCCATAAAGGAAAACCTTGGTGACTCATTGAGGGCTTTATAAATTACTGGCTTCTTTTTTCCTCTTCCCTGATATGAATAGGATTCTTCAGTCCTGTCTCCTGTGTCCAGCCTGCACCTATCTCACCTTTGCTTACCGTAGCAAGTGCTGTTAAATACTCCCTACCTTCCACAAGGAATTCAGATAAGAAAATCACTAATCTATTTTCAAGACTGTTAACAGTGAATTAAGTGATTTAGCTTCCACCAACAGGCAAAAAAGAACCTAACAGCTTTTGGGAGCCTTTTCAGCTTCCACATCAAAATGTAAAGAGGTCCAGTGGGAACACAAATGAGGTTTCGTTGACTGATGCCAGAAAATATTCTTATTTGTGCTTTCAGGAAAACGGTATGTTAATGAGCATGACTTAGGGGAAACTACAGCCCATAGAGTCAATTCTAGATCACCACAATGATCTCAATCATAATTTTTTCTCATTCAGGAACTTGAAATAATACAGACATTGTAGACCAAAACAGATGCTTAGAGGCGCTCCTTAGAGACTATGGACTTTCTAGATTTTTTTTTTTATTTTTTTATTTTTTTTTAGAATTGAGTCACAGCATGGTGCAAAGACATTTATTTCCCCAATGACTTGCACATTCTAGAAAAAAAAAAATGTTGCTTTTATGATTGTTCTCACTGTTAAAATTACATTTAGTATGCTATGTGTGAAAGCACTCAATCTCTAAGATATTGTATGGCAATAGAGAATATATCTAAATTGTTCCTTCATTACAACTATAAAAAACTAGGCAGGGTTGGAAAATTAAACTAGGGGAATTCATTTATATAAGCATGACTGCATTCATTTTTGATGGCTGATAATGGAGTAGCATAGTAAAGATCAAGCCCAGAAAAAGGCAAGAACCCAGCTCTACCATTTGAGAACACTGCTTTAAGATTTAGCCCAGCAGCTCGCATGGTGAGCTGTGAAGCTGAATCTGGCATTTTCAAAATTAAGGGTTTGGGGAGAAACTAAGAGACCAAAAAAACCTACAAAAAGTTACTTCATAGAGCATTGTTGCTCACAAAGTAACTGAAAAAGGAGAAAACTCTGCCAGTGTAGCATTGAAAAAGAAAATGCTGAAAACCCAAGCCAAACCAAAAACCTCAAACAATTAACAAAAATTTGAAGCAAAATACCTTTGTATTTTTAAATAGCGCATGTAACATTTATAAATGCTCTTGTTCAGCATGTGCAAACAATGCGTTGCTGTGTGTTAGCTCATGCACCAAGCTGCTGTAAGGCTCAGGTGAGGCTCTTCATCAGGTAGCAGCAGCCAGCTGAGTTATGAAAGATGTTGCGTCATCTTCAGAGCTTCACCTTTCCAGCCATAGCCAGGGTCTGCTGCTGCCATGAAGCGGTCAGACTCGCCAGTCCAAGGTAACAAATCCTTTATTCCCTGGAAAATGGAGGTGGTTTCCAGCAGGTAATTTCCAGGAGCAGCGGAAGGCAGGCAGGCAGGGCTCCCCCAGCACCGAGGCTGGGTGGCCGCCTGGCGCGCGGCCAGTGGCCAGCCGGGACCATCCGTCTGGCAGTTGCTAAGAGACAGCACATGCCAACGTGGGTTGAACGGGAGCCAGCTGAAACGACAGGGCTGCAGGATGGAATGGCTCACACCCGGAATACCAACTCCTGGCATCCTTCTTCTGAGCTCCCCACTGGCTCCTTAGCGTGGTGGGAGCTGGTTTTGATTGGGGAGGCCTTTCTGTGAGCAGCAGCGGCTTTGCCAATTCTCCCCAGTCCTGCTTCATAGCGTTTATTGATAATGGCAACGTGTTAATTATAGGAGACTCGTTCATGGACTGTGAATCCAGCAGGAAGGAACACATTGTGGTACAAAATGTTCCTCTCTCACCAACATGCACCCACCCACCCACCTATTTTCCTTCCATTTGAATTACTTTTCTCAGCGTTGCCACTTCTCCTTTGTGTTTGCCAAGGAACCGGGGCAGTCGGATGGCAGAACGTGGCCTCCAGACAAAAACGTCACATTCAGCTCCCCAAGAGCTCTCCAAGAGAGCGCTGGGAAACAATCAGGCAGCTCAGAAAGACTTCACGAAACTCAAGAGTTCCTCAGGATTCAGTCTCAAGGCTGGTCCTCAAAGATAAACCAGAAACAGTTTATTTCAAAAAATTCAGGCATGCCAACAAGAAGTCCACTTGTCCACTCCATTCAGCAGACACATTGATACACGCCACAGCTACTTGCAGAATAAGAATCAATATCATTCCCTTACAAAGATCTTTCCAACTGCTGCAGATTTTAGCCAAGAGCATTTCTGAGTTTTTAAAATCATTCACAAACGTGTGCTAGTGCCTACTGCAAAATACCTGTTTGGAAGGCAAATTGCAACAATGGAAAAGGAGATCAATAAAGTGAAAAAAGTATTTTAAAATACACTGTATACTAGTCAATACATATATTGAATATATATTGTATATATTTCTGTATACTATTCAATACATAGTTTACTGCTGATCAAAATAACATCTTTGGGATATTTCCCTACCATTAAATTTTATACAACTACTATTTTTTCTAAGATGCTAAGTGCCCTACTGCAGCAAAAACTTAAAATACACAAAACTTAAATTACAGTCTTAAAACAGATATAGTAGACATTTCATTAACAAACTTCTGTTAATACAGTTGTATAATCACACATAATTCACATGAGACTATACAAAAATAAAGCTTCCTAGGAGCTAATCTCCCACTCACATACTCAATCACTTTTTAGATTGTTTAAAAGCCTACAAGACTGAAGTTTTAAGAGCTTTAATAAGCACTTTCACCAGCATAATAAAACACCATTTCCGGATTGCATATCACCTTATAAAATCAAACTTCAAAAATAGCAACTAAATGTCCATGCCTGCAATTCTTTATCACAGCAGACCCACTGAGATAAATTAAATGTTGCAGTGGCAATGAGACAGTAGAATAGACTGTTCAAATCTTATGAAGGCTTGCCCTGAAAACACATTATTTTCCAACGTTATAGAGACACAATCTTTAATTCACCCTTGGTTTGGCAACTCTTCCCAGTGGGGAGAGTTATAGACAAAATGACAGTGCAATAAGGACACAGTGGCAGCTTTATTTCTGATTTCACTGGTTTTTGTCAGTTTTTGCTACAATATTAAAATTATTTGAATCTGGGGTTAGTTTTTCTGTGAAGCGGACAGGCTATTGACACTGTGTGACATGGGTGACTAGGGGAGATTTTACATGTCACAATATATTTGTGCTTTGACTGTTCTACCTATAGATAGATCTGTTTTTAAAAGCTTCAGTTTATGCTACGTTCCTGCAGGCCATTTCTTTGAGTTGATGAAGCAAATAATGGGGGGTTTTGGGTTTTTTTAACACAGCTTTTAAGGAGTTATCTGAGAAAGGCTGATGAGGGGTTAAGAATTTCTATTTGAAGTTGTACAGAATTACTAATGAGTTGATTTCTTTGATGAGTCTTTTATATTTGGTTGCAGCTGTACAAGAATCAACCACAAAGGGATCTTGATTTTGTTCATCGTTAATTCCAACTCAACAGATGAAGTCTGGCTATCATTGTCACCTTCTCAGTTTGTCTCTCTATTATGTGAGTCTCATGTACTCAATTAACAATCTGATTAGCAAGTTCTTGCATTCTTCAAGTAGCTTTCTTTATTACTGCCAACATGCTGGGTCCTTCAAGCAGGATTTAAACATGTAATACTTTTTTTTGGCTATGACATAATTTTTAATGCTAGCATTTAAGACACTGAAGCACACAGGCCAGCAGGGGAACATAGCAATGAACTTAAGATATTAAGAATCACGAAGACTTAGAGAGAGTTATTTCACAATAAACTATAGCAAATCAATCTTTTTTCCCTCCTTTGTACAGAAGCAATGCTTAATGGAGTTCTTGGTTTTACCACTTTTGTTTAAGTTATTAAGGTCTTACAGAACCGAAACAGAAAAAGAAAGATACGATGTTCTGGACTCTGGTGCAAGTTTAAATCCTGCTTGGGACTGGAAACAGGTACTGATGAGTGCTTCACTACAAAAAGATGACACAATCTTTTTGGCCCCTCTTTTCCCATCTGAAGCCCAGAATCATTGTTTCAGGAAGTCAAACCAAATGGAAACAATGAGGCACTGGCTGAACTTAATATGGTGTAGAGCTTTACTTAAAATTTACCTGTTCTAGAAATAGGAGTAAATATCTGAATATTGAATAGCATTTTGTTGGTATTTAGAATTTATGTCAGACTTGTACCTGGAGGAGGTACTCTTGGCCAGAATGAATACGCATGAAAATACTCGAGTTTCTTTTATAATCACATTTAGGCACAGACAATCAGTAGCAAATGCAAAAAAATATGTTTATGATTTTTAAACCAAGTTACCTCTTGCAAACACAAAAAGAAGAAGGAAAAAAAAAAAGACAAAAACAGTGTAAAACTTAGCTTACAATGATGTGGTAATGTTTATGTTTTTCTATACTATATCTTGCAGGTACAAATAGAACTACTCAATTTCTTTTCTCTGATTAGCTGAGATTTTTGCATCTGCTAAATTCCACAAGTATTCAGAAGTTCCCGTTGGCTTGATCACCCCTGCAAAATAACACAGAAAAAGTATGAATTTTCTCTCTATTCCTTTTGTAACATCATGTCATGATCCCATAGCACATGATGAAGTTCCCCTGCTACACTAGTGTATATGACTTTAAATTCACAAAATTTTAATTACAGCACAGTGAAATCTTCACCTTGTCCTCTGGCGTAGGCCATTGAGATGTGATGCTAGGCTGGACCCTGCATGCTTCAGAGGATGCTGTATTCCTTGGAGAAACATGAAATGACAAGCCTTTCTAGAAATATAAAGGTGAAAAGAAATCATAGTTTTTCAAGGAAACACTAGCACTTTTATTACTGCTTCTAAAGGTTTATATAATACTTTGCACTTGAATAGCACTCTCTACTCAGTGATCCCAAAATCCTTTGTCGTAGTGTATTTCACTTTGTGACAGTCCAACGAGATAGGCAAATAACACCATCTCCTTTATATAAATTGGACAGTGAGTCTGAGAAAGTTAAGCACCTAATTCAAAGCCCATTAAGGTAAATGAAAAGACTCCCAACAGGCTTTTGGCCAGTTGTTAATGAGACATCTCAGGTCATACAAAAAATTTGTGACAGAGAGCAGAACTCAAGTGTCCTTATTCCAATTCATGTGTCTTAGGCAGGCATCATCCACCTTCCATATAAAAAAGATTTTTCAAAAGGCAGATTTGTGGCTGTCATAGCTGAGTGTCAAATCTGTAAGGTGATATTACACCTATTAAAAAAATAGCTACACAGCAGAAGGTCCCAGGTGGGAAAAGAAGGGTCTGTCAATGAACAGCTATCCAAATCACAGTTCCAGGAAATTAAGGCCATATTTCAGACCAAAGTGACCCAAGTGTGTGCTGACCATTTTTATAAGTACAGGAAATCTTCACCAACTGAAGCATGGAGAAATAAGAGGAGAATAATAATCTGATGGGAGGGGGTAAAGGCAGCATAGCCAGACACTTCTTAGAGATTTCCAGTGACAGAACAAGAGGCAATGAACACAGATTGGAAAGCAATAAATTCTGTTTAAATACGTGAATTTATTTTTCTACTGCCAGAGTAGTTGAACACTGGCTCAAGTTGCCCAGAGCGGCTCTGGATTCTCCAACCTTTGAGTTAATTAAAAGCAATTGTACAGAGCCCTGAACAGCTTGCAGTGACCAGAGTCTCTCATTCAGATGTGTTGGACAAAATGACCTTCAGAACTAACATTATGATCAAAAAATTCAGTGGTACCTAAGGCAGGAGAAATCATCCCGGGCTGCTCAAGGTTTAAGCGTGGTGTGCAGTAGCAGAAATCCTTGCAGCCAGTTTACAGCCACAATAAGTAGTTTTAAAGAAGCTGCTTCCTCCTCTGCTGATGTCTGAGCTCTCCATGCAGCTTGCACTGGACCTCCAGGTGTCACACCAGTGGCTCTGACTGCTGGGGGGCAGGAGGCATCCAGGGGTGGTAAAGCAGTGCTGTAGTTGAGAGATGCTGTAGTTTAAAGATCCACCACACCTGGAGTGACAAATGTATTGCTCATATCCAGCTACAGTGAAATTACTCTCTACTCAACCATTTTTCATAACATTCAAAATGGAAAACACTTTTTCAAATAAGCTTTTAAGGGACAGGTAAAGAAATGGTGGGGGATTAGGAGCAGGAATTACTTTATATTTAATCTGGCTACACTTGAACTGGAAAGGTTTGTCTTTCCCTTTACAAATTCTGAAAGACCTGTTTTTTGACGGCTTTTATCTTCCCGTATATCTTGCTTCTTAGGGTGCATATTGCAGAAAAAAATCTTTCCTCGTAACATGCATTCCCTTTATTGAAACTTAACTAAGTACCAGGAACCTAGGCAAGTTTTTACTTTATTCCTGAATCTTGTCTAGTTCTTTCTCTTTGAGAGACAGAATCAGTTCATTCCTTTGGGGATACAAGTATCTTTCATGAAACTGTAGAGCTCCTGTAGTGACAAAGCAGTTTGTAGTCACTGCAATGATTCTTAAGTCCTTTGATTAGGTGTATCCTAATCCTTTCCCTTCTGAATCAAACTTGTTCAGTAGAAGCAGAATCTTTCCTGCAGTGTCTGACCTATGTTTACTTTCATCAGCATACAGCTTGAAAAAAGTGATCTTTACCCATGAATGAGCATGCCCTATATGATACTGTATAAACCCCATCAATTTTGTATTTTATTTATGAAGAGAATTATGAAATATATAGTTATAAGGAACATATTCCTTAGAAAAGAACTCTGCTGACAATCTATTTCTGCAGATATGAGGTATATTATTAAATTAAGGAGAAATCTCTTTACTAAAAACATAAGTGATGTATATGTTTGCATCTATTTAAAACTAACTATGACTACACTACAAAACCCAGCTTTTTGAAAGTCATGCCCCCACCTCTCATGCATGTTTTAGTCACCACAATCCCCTACTGAGTGCTAAAGGTAGAGTTAAGCAACACATTTCCCTGAAATGGCAATGAAGTGCAGCCAAAATAGAGATAATTATTTTAATTAATGGTAATGATTTTAACGGTTGAACATTTTAACTAATTAATTATGATTGATTGCTTGTTACTAATCAGGAATGTGATTCAAAGTTCTAATTGAAAACCTGAGAGCAACATACACTAAAATATGATATACTTCTGCAGAGAGAACAGGCATTTATTTTTTATAGGAAACACTTCAAAGTGAAATTCATTTTGACATTTAAGATGGCCAGAAAATAACATACATCTCCTTCACAGGAGGCTTTTTATACTCAGACACAGGAATTTGAAAATACCTTGCTAACCAGCTTGAAAAAAATGGGGTAATCTTTCTGATCTTGTTTGAAATCTGTTTAACCCTCCTGTGTTACATCCCATGTTGTTCCCTGTCAACATGGCATCACACTGTTGTACTTTAATACGCAGGGGAGAAGCTAACTGCATAATATTTATTCAGGATATGAACTCACTGAAGTGGCTTTATAGATCTGAAGCTGCTCTAAGGATCTCAGTGAGGCATTTATTGAATTAAGTAGCCCTGCAATCTATTCTCACAGACACATCTCTCACCAATATGCTGCTCCTGGCTTCCTCGAGCCTGCATTGATGAGCACACGAGTAGACCAGCATCTCTCCTACCAAAACATCTCACATGGCGTCTGGACACCTGGTGGCACCGGCAGCACTGTGCCATGTGGGGGGATGCTGTTCCCCAGAGCCATAGGGATGTGTGCCAGGGGCTACAGTTCACCTTTCCACCAGTGGCCAGGACTCTGGGGCAGTAGTGGGGTTTACAAGTGACCACTGTGTGCCACGCCACTGCCAGCCAAAAGGCTGGGCTGCTCCCATAGCAGCTGCTGGACCACCACAAATGACAGCAGAGACAGCTTTCCAGAGGTGCCAGGGCTGGCACAGCTGAGCCATTTGTCCTGCAGGCTGGGCTCCACAAGGACTGAGAGCCCTCCATCTAATTTTCTAGACTGCAAGGAGAGGTAACCTAGTGCCACTGGGAGCAGTTTGATATTGTTGCTTTTGTGGAAAGGCAGCCTACCTCTGAAAGGGACGGCCCTGCTCATACAGTTTTCCTGGTCTCTTCTTTCTCTTCCCTTCTCTTCTCTTTTCTCCCAGCTTTTCATAGGAACTAAACATCCCATGGCAGCAGGGCAAGTGATTTCAGCAAGCTGATCTGACAGATAATTTATCTTTTGGGGGAAAGAGAGGCAAAAATTCTGTCTCAGATGTCCGTAGTCAATGGCTTGGGTGGAATAGCCAAATGTCAGCACAGAGATCGATTCACAAGAGGCAGCAGCCCCAGGAAGAAACACCTCAAGCTGCAAGCAAGAAACATTGCAGATTGGGAAGGTCAAAATCAGCCCCCTTTCCAGAAGTGAGGCATCAAATGCTGGGCTGAAAATTGATCCTCTCTCAAATTTACAGTCAGAAAAGTCTCCCTGCTACTAGTGCTTCCCTGCAATGCAAATTGAAAAGACAGAAAGACAGAAAGACAGACAGAAAGACAGAAATGGTCTGGCCTGGGCAGAAGGGAGTTGTAATGCCACCAAAATGTTTATAGAAGAACCATGAAACTGTTTCACAGTTTTGAGAGAGGATTTGTTCCCTTGTTAGCCAGTTTTAAAAAAGGAAATTCCCCAAAGTACTGCTTGTCAACTGCTATAAATAAATTTTGCAGACATAATACTCCTTTCTTCTTCAAAAAAAAAAAAAAAAAAAAGTATTAATTCAAAAATACATGTATGGATTATAGACAAGTAGAGCTGGATTAAGAGAATGTGACATTTTAAACACAGGCTTGATACTGCTGGTACCAGTGAGATGGCCTGAGGTGGGCAGTGCCTGGTCTGAACTGATGGTGGCTGTAACAAGGCAAGGATCCAGTCTCACACCCAGTGGGCAATGCCACAGGACTGCGCAGCGCTGCTTATGAGCATGCTGGGACCAAGCCCCACGCAGAGGATGGAAACATGAGATCTCTGGCCACCTACATCCTGAAGCCCAGCCCCCAGCTTTGGGTCTTTGTTGCCTTTTTGTCTGGTACGGGGGTCTAAGAATGCCTACCTCCACGTTCTGACAAACCACTGCAGTGATTTACCCTGGGAGCATGACCTGGGAGCTTGTTCTGACAACCTGAATGTTGTTTTAATCTGAACAGATATTTTCATCATAGACCTTTCATGTGTGTTGTGAGGATCAAGCTGGAGCAATATGCCCAAAACTCTAGATGTTTTAAGCCATCAGGCACCTCAATGCAGAGCCTGAGAATCCCTGACCACTTAAATCTAATCCAACACACATGACCAAAACCCAGGTACGTCATCGTGATCCAGGCTTAAGCTGTCATTCCACCTAAGCTCCCAAAAAACCTTCCCAAAGTCCAAACATTGTCAGAATTACACTTAATTGTGACAGTAGTTACCCTGGGCTTTAGAGATTTGACTGCTCACATGTGCAGGTGCCCCACGCCCATCATGCTGTGCTACCTGGGGACACTGCACTTGAATCCCAAACCCAGCCAGGAGTGGCAGCTCAGGAATTGATTCATGGGTGGACCAGACATCCTTGATTTAGCCATAGTAATTTCCATCAACGGAACATAGGCAGAAAGAAACTCAATCACCTCAATTTCCCATCAGAGATGTACCCTGAATTCAGCCTCTTGAAGCTGAGAGGCTGAATTCCACCTGAGACACTACACATTTACCTGCTGTATTAAACCATTAAGTTAATCTTGGAGGGGGGGGGGGGAAGAAAAAAAAGAAAAAAAAAAAAAGGGAGTCAGTGTCAGAGAAAAGAGAAAACCTCCACCTACCTCTATTTACATCACAGACAGAGAGTATTGAGCAACTTGACCATGCAAACATCCTTAAAGATTTTAGTATATTTCTTCCTTAACTAATTGCATAGTAGAGGTATGAGTTTTCTTCCACACCACGCCTATAGCATAAATTCATTGGCAGAGCCGACTAGCAGACACTAATACACAATCGAGCACTTACAGTTTTATCTTCGGGAAGAGACAGTCCAGAATGGATTCTTTCCTGACATTATCCCCTCCACCTCCTAGCAGCAAGCTGAGAAAACCAGAATTCCAAGGAGCATGGCTGCCAGCTTAAAAAGAGGGGAGAAATGGCAGTACAGTGTGGAAAGGACTGTGCCCTTCAGTTTACTATTTGCATGTTGAGCTATTTAGCTGGGAGGAAAAAAAAGTCGTATTTGCTGATTGCATAAATAAGCCCCAAAGCTGCAGCCCTATGAATTCTGCTCCTTTGAAGGACTGCCGTATCATATTAGCAGTCATCAGAGGAAACCATGCCTAGAAACTTCTCTGAAAGCTGCAGCACTTTAGGAAGGATCAGAAAGAAATGTCACCAGGCAATACTCCCTCTTGCCCCTTTAGCATAATGGCTCAGGAGAGGGAGATTACAACAGGTTTTCATCATGAATATTGTGTGTTTGAGCAAGGAGCAATTTCCTGACAGCTTTGATTCCAAATTTCAACATTATGTCACTTGCTGAAGTATCAGACACATCATTAACCAGCTCTAGCAGGTTTTGTTATGATATGATGAGTCAATATCTGCCTAGAAAATTTAACCCATTTTTCTCTCTCACACACATTTTGAACAAGCTCCTGGAAATGCCTTTCTGAACAGCATTTCATCTGAGTCAAAAAATATACTTTGATGCCTTGTTATTTACAGAGCACTTGCACATGCTCATGCCTTATTCTCTATCATTTCCAGGCAGTACCTCTACACAGGATTCAAGGTACTTTCTAGATTTAACTTTAACTGTATTCTTTATTTTAAGCAGCTAAGCATTATCCTCCCACCCCTAATCTCAGAAAAAGGGAGAGAGCTGTGATATCTCACTGACTCCTGCTGGATGGCTGTGGGTTCAGGCCCTCTGAATGGCAGCTGCTGGCATGCACAGCCAAGCCAGACCCCTCTCGCTGTGCTCCTGTTCCTACACCACCTTTTCTTTCTCATTGCACAGCTTCTGTGCACCATCCCAAATTAAAGGAGCTGACTTGTTGGGTGACTCAGTTAATCTAGCAACTGTTGTACGTTGTTAGGTACAGTGCTTTGCAAGACTAGGACCTAGGGCAGGTGTTTTTTGAAACTCACATGTTTCAAGTATTAAATGGGCTAGCTGAAGACAATGACTACTACTCATGCCAGAAAAAGATACCTCAACACAGCACTAAATCTACCTAAACTATGTTCTTTAAATTCAGTTTCAGACAAGCTTTATCACAAAACTCTGCTGCTCTAGGAGCAGGGAGGCCATCTAAAACCAGGGGTGTTAAATTATATTTTCCTCATTGCAGTGTTCATTTAGTGCATCTTTTCTGTTTCTTTAAGGCTATTACAAGAAACATTTTTGTCAAAATATGTTCATCTGTTTAAATGCTCTGGAATGTGCTTAAAGCTATACACTTGGGTTTGGGAAGATGTCAGCCCAATTTTATTTTCAGCAGGTTAAGATTATTTAGAGAACTGCTTTCCCCTTTCAGAGAGGGTTTGGGGAAGGAAAGCCTGGGAGGAACTTCTCCTGGGAATCTCACACACCATCTTGTAGACCACCATAGCCTGCGTATGCGTTGAGACAGCATTGGAGGTTATGCTCAGAGAGCATGGTCAGTTCTAGACCATTAGTCTTGAGATCTAATGCTAAATATCAGCATCTTTTTTATAAGAACATGCATATTTTTAAATGACACTGCCTGAAATCTGAATTGGATATGAATTTTGTTTCAGGTTCTCCCTGCTCTTTCTTGTGTTGTTTCTGAATAACATGGTTATTCACAAAATGCACCCCAAAATATTTCTTAGCTAGTAGACTGAAATGTCAAGGCAAAAAAGTGGGACTTGGGAAAATATTTTTCATGTTTTTCACATGTTTTCTGGTTCCAAATAATGCTCTTCTTCATCAGCACTCTATCTGCTCTATTTATGAACTTGTTTGACCTTTCTTCAAAATACAGATCAGAAAAATAGAGCCAGAGGTAGTAAAAACACAAAGCTACTTGAAAGTTGAAACTTTACCAATATCAGCTGCTCTCCTAAAAGGTGCTCCAAGCATGTCACCCCTTAATTGAATAGTGAGTAGGAAGTTAGAAGTACAAGGAAAGCTCTAGTTCAAAATTTATTCCTGTTAGGTTACACCTACATCTGCTATGTCTGTTAATCATTAATTAATATCTCTAAAAGTAGTTACCTAAATTAGTTTTATTTGCAAAGAGAAATATAATTGCATAGACTTTTTTTTTTTCCTAAGTTGGCATTCAATATGTCAAGATGTTACAGAAGAATGAAAAATAGATTAAGAATCAACTTGGTGCCCTTTCTCTCTCACAAAGCTGCCTTGAAATGGGCTTGTTCAATATGGCAGCAGCCTAGATCTCAAGTTTCTATTGAAAACTGCCTTGGAAATGAGGATCATACTGCAAAACTCCTGGAGAAAATGTGGAATAGAGACAGAAAAAAGCTCTGCATTCACTTGAGCAGCAAAGATATACAAAGCCTTCAGACTGAAGCATTATTATTTCACCAAATGACTGGCAACTGAAATAGAAAACAACAACAGCTTGCTGCTAGCCTCAGAAAAAAACACTGATAATTCAGCGTATTAAAGCTGCCTTTCAGCCTTACTGGTGACTTGTTGGTGGGGAAACTGAGGCACGAGGCAGTTTCTGTAATCAGCACCCGGGCCAGGAAAAAAAAGGCAAAACAAACCCTTCCCAGGTTGCTGACCTGACTCCTTCCAACACAACACTGAATATTTCCATCCCTCTTGCAGGTCCCTGCCCCCACAGGAACAGGAATTGTTCCAGCTGGTACCCAGAGTTTCACCAGCTAACTGAAACTGGGTCCCAAGGGTGCAGTGGCGGGAGTCCGTGACTCAATAGAAAGCCATTTCCATTTTGGTGAACCTAACTGTGAACTAATTCTGTTTTCTTTGGATTTTGTTTTGTTTCTCTCACGGAATAAAACAATAACAAGAGCCTACAAAATTTCTGTATAATTTGGAAAATCATGTATATCAGCCAATTCTCTGATAACCATATTATTAAGTTGGTAGAATGTCACCTGCTTAGATCATCTCCTCTAAAATATTCCAGTAAGAAAGAGAGGGAGGCAATGAAAAGGTGAGTTGGAAGGAGAAAGAACTTACTGTGAAGAATGCAGAAGTCTCTCTGACTGTTTATTAGATAGCAATGAATGCTGCTGTTTAACTAGATCCAGCCACTGAAATATCTAATTAAAACTGATGTGCTTATTTAGTTTCCAATTCATCACAGGTGGGCCCACATTAATGTGAAAATGAAAGTAAATTACCAGCATTTGGCAATCTCACTGAATGTCATTCACATTATTAGCTCAAATCTCAGAATGCATTTTAAAATATGGTTCATAGGTAATAATGTGCCTGAGAACCACTGAAACCCACAAGTGTGAATTCAAACTATACCGGGGGAGCTGCCGAATAATGCATGTGATGTTCTGTACATAAGTGCCTTTAGGCAGAATGTTCTGGGGGAGTTTCACCCCCTTTCCTACCACTAATATCACTTGGGAATGGTTGTTTATATTGGCCCCACTCCTACCCGCCCCACTCCAGCTAGAAGCTCATAATAACTTCAAGCCATTCAATTGTAACCAGATTTCAGGCTCACATGCAGATCACAGAGACCCTGCATGCTTCAACTGCAGTGTATTCAGCTTCATAAATTCAAAACAAAAAGGGGAAATTAGGCTTGCAAATAATATTTCTAAAGCATTTGATTTTTTTTTTTTTTTTTTTTTTTTTTTTTGGTAGATATATTTTTTAAATTTTACCTGTTATATGAGCTTGAGCTGGTTGCAAAAAGGAAAACTACAATACATTTGAGTTTGACTGAGAAAGTCTGGTTACAATTAGGTTTTGATAAACTGAACATTTACCCAGAGCTCAAAGGGAGACTATCCAGAAATATATATACATCCCTTCAAATCTAGTTAGTAGGATTCTACTAAACTGAAACCATTATCACAGAAACCATTATCCGTTTTTGTTTTGGTTTGGGTCAATGCAACCAACATCTCTTAAAATGAAGTGCTGTAATCAGGGACTTACCTCAGGCACTCAGAGTCCATGAAATACAGTGGTGCTGAACTTTAGATGACATTTCTCAACTTCAGAGAACTTTATTTTCTTTAATATTTAATTGCAACATTGTCCTGAGTATTATGGGCAACTTAGAACTCTAACACTTGGTTACTATAGTGAAAAGGGCAATTTCTATTTCTATTTCAAGACTTCAAACTAGTTTTTCCTCTGCTGCTTTCAAAAACACGACTTCTCATTTTAGAAAATAATTGTAAAAATATTTTACTGGATTTGAAAAATACTTTTGCAATTTTTTCCCATTTTGATAGTCTCCCCCACTACCCCTTTGCCACTAAAAAGAGGAACTTAATGGAATTTATTAAAATTCGGGGGGAGATATATAGACAAATTTCTTCACTAATCAATTGTTAATTGCAGCCTGTGGTTTTACTGGAAAAACTGGTTTTTCCTTGACCAAACTCTTATGCCAAGGCACTGCAGCCCCTTGCAAGTATCATTTTAAACACCATCTCCCATTATCAACCAAAACAATACATTCCCAAGACCTGTATTGCAAAGCCAACCAGGCTACTAAATCTCTACTATTTTGGACAGAGAAAGTGATGAAAGGTGTAAGATGACCCAGGGCACACCAAAAAAGATAAAGGAATGGGAAGAGAGAGAAAAGGGCTAAGAAGAGAAAATAGTGTACCAAAGAGAAATCAGCAGAAACTTAGTTTAAGAAGAGAAAGAAAAAAATACACAAACAGGGGTGTTACATCACCTAAATAGTCTGGGAAAAAAACCACTATGTGGTTTTAAAAGCAAAGAAAGGAAGGAAGGACATAAGATCAGCAGATATCCAAGGGATGTGGTGGACCACCATTCTGTGTTTGACAATTTAAAACTGATCTCAAGCTGATGAGTTTTGGCAGCCAAACCTTTCAGAGTGTGCAGTGAGAACATCCTCCAGCCCCATCAGGAAGTGCAGTCAGGCTGCAGCCAGTCTTCCAGCAGGGTGGGGGGAGGACACTAACATCCCTAGGAATGCTGACTAGGTCAGGCTTTCTGCCTCCACCCCACCACAGACCATCCTTTCAAAGATTCATTTGCAGTACATGTAAAGAGAGGAGGGTTAAGGCCAAGAAACTGGTGGGAAATAATAGGAAAGAAGTGCTGTAGTTTGATGAGGATAATAACCTTTTTAACTGGTGTCCTATCATATTAGTTTCCCCATGAAATTATTTGAAACAGCAGGGAATCAAACATCCCCACATTATTAACCTCTAGCTCGTGCTTATTGAAGAAAATCAGACAGATATTTTATGGGTGGCTTCCCAGATGATGCCACAGAGCGCGGTGAGGACCATGGGACCAGGCGCTCATGCCGGTCAGGACATCCCTCTGTGTCCCAGCTCTGCTGGGCTGGTTGCCACCCCATGCAAGCCCAGTGGCCACCATCACTCATTGCTCCCTGTCCCTTTCTGACCAGCTGCTCAGGGCACAAGGATTCCCATCAGCTCTGGGAAGGCAAATACCCACAAGCAAGTGAAATCCTCAAAGCAAAGTGTACACTGTGAATCACAACACACCACCAGACCTGGCTGTCTGTCCCCACTGCTAAATTAACTCAGCTCTTAACAAGGCATTTGAATGTGGCTTTTTAGATGAAAGCTAGTCTTGTGCTAAACATTTCAGAGGAAATATTTTTAAAAGCAAATGAAGACCATTTATGAAAAAATACAAAAGTTTAAATTCAGAAACTGGCGAAGCTGTGAAACCAAAGCATTGCATCATCTTTCTTACATCTCTTATGTATCTTCCAATGTATGACAAAATAAATAAAAGCAGTAGCCACCTTCAAAAGTATTTAGATAAGTTATTATCTAAATCTGTGAATTTATATCATTTAAAGACAGCTGAATCATCTAAATGATAGGCTCTTCCTACTTATTCACAAATTGTGTTGGGAAATCATTTAGCACTTTTTTTTTTTTAATTGTAGTCAGAACATTACATTGCTTGGCTGGGAATCCACTGCTGGTTTTTGTGTTTAAACATTCTATTTTACTTAAATACTTTATAGGATTTTTTTTTTCTCTTGCCAAAAATTCTTTTCTTTATTCCCAGCAAAACTCATATGATGTCTATTTTTCAAATGCTTATGCTTATTGACTAAACCTACACTTTTGTAAAATACTAAGGAATTTAGCGCAACAGAAAGTCATTGAAATGCTACTTTGAAATATTTAAACCTTCAGAGGGCAGGTTCGGTTTTTAAAGGTTTATTTTTTGACATTTGTGAAGATATACATACATAAATTATCGGTACCACTGAATTCCACCACTGGAAATGCAGCAAAGGACCTTGGCGGCAGCACCACGAACAGCTGCTTGTGACGAGCCTGCCTTCCCAAACACCCAGAGGAAAGAGGGGAGCACTGAAGTGTTGGCTGAATATTCAAAAAAGTTGCGAAGAATAGACTTCACCATAAAGCAAAATGTGAGGAACACGCTTCTGTTCCTATCACCCCTTGGGCAATGCTGCAGGAAGGACATGGCTGTACATTTTACACCTCTGCTATGTGCTCATGCAAACACGCTCTTCTGAAAAACAAACAAAAAGAGCCTTATTACTATTTCAGGGTCTCTGAAATAGCACTGGCGTCCCATAGAAAATAAGTATTTCCCACGTACAGCATGGCATAATCATCTCACTGCACAGCAGGAGGTATTTGCCATTTCCTGAAGTGTCACTTATTGGCCCTGGCAGGGCTACAACTGGCAAAACAACAGGATGGCTCCTGAATGACCAGCCGGGGTGAGATGAGTGAGCAACTTCTGAGAGCAAATGAAGTTTAGTGTTTGAATGAGAAGGGCAGGAGGGTTCTATGGTGGTGTGGGGTCGTTTCTGAGAGGTACAGATCCCCTTGGAGCAAAGAGATGCCTGTCAAGAACAGGGACTGTCGCTGCGTCTGGGGCTGCGTGCACACGCCGTCATAAGGACGGATTCGTCCACAGAGATTTTACAAGCCAGGTTTATGACCAGACAACATACAGATGTAATACACAAACACAGAGGAAGAGAGGAAAGGAGATAACAGTAAAATGAGCATGCATTTTTCATAATAGGCAGTAATTTCATGGCTTAATTTAATCAATGGTCTAACATAGTGCAGTACCTTGCTCTTCTCCTGTACTCATAAGTTTTAAGGCCTCATTAACGTAAGATGTGTATGGAATATTTTATGGGGTCTTATTCCATTTTAAAAAGCGGCCCCAAAAGAAAGTATTTATCAACAATCATTTCAAGAGGTAGGTGAGGTGTTCTGCAATAATTTACATTTTCTGTAGTAAGAACTGTGTATGAGTGCTGAATTTTGGACTCTGGTATGTGGCAAGTGCAAGCCAAGGCTTTTAAGAATGTCCACAGCATTGTATTGTCTGACTTCCACCTCTGTCCTACATCTGGAAAGGGCCTTGGGAACTGCTGGCAAAAGATGATGTTTCAGCACCATTAAGTGCTCTTGTTAAGAAACCTTTTCCACAGAGAAGACGAAAGCGCTCTGTCAATTTAAAAGGTGAAGTTAAGCTCTAATCCTAAGGATGCAATTTTTGTTAGGGAAGAGTACTCACCATGTGTCATTGTTTTCTGTAGAAAATCAGGCTGCTTGTGACTTGGCAATAAGTCATTAACATGAACATATGTAAAAGGTGAGAGGCAATAGCCTTTAAAGTTTTATATGCTATCAATATTCCTATTCTTACCTTCCATACAAAGATGACCTCTCATCTCAGGCCTACCTGCATGGGAATGGCCAGGAGACTGACTATGGGTATCTATGACCACACACCTTTAATTTCATTTCAGTAGATTATCTAACACATAAGGATTTTTTTTTAGTAACTATCTTGATAGGCCCACAAGGCCCTTAAATATCAGAGGAGGAACAACTATCCTCCTACCTCTGTTGAGACCAAAATATATGTTTGTGCTACCAGAATTAATATAATTGAAATTCATCATGCAGATTCAAGATTTAAAGAAATTGGAACAAACTCAGATCTAGTGCCAGCTGAATAGAGCAGCAGAGTTAAAGGAGAAATTAATTTGGCCCAATTATTTTAATGTGAATTTACTGCTCTTGAAAGACACTGCATTTATGATAGCACTTTATTTATTTTAAAGAGTACAACATGAGTGACATGGCTCCAGGGAAGGTGCATCCCCTTCATCATGTCCACTGGCATCTTTGAGCTTCCAGGTCTCACCAACAAAGCCATCATCACTTTATCAGCGTTTTTTGCGCAGTGGGGAGTTAGGTTCACAGAAAAGAAATGAGATCAACTATGTTTTAAAGGTTACTGAAACACAGCTAGGTGATAAAACCTTTCCCTCATAAGAGATCACAAAACCTCAGGGCTAAACTAAATCTTGGGTGCAGTAGAGGCACATTTCTCCACAGGTTACCACTTTCAGCTGCCTGCATAGCTCTACTCACTTCATCTTGCCATTAGTGAGAGCAACAATGTAGCTGCAAGTTTCTGAGGAATATCCCAAACTTCTAGAAACTTGGTTGGAACCGGGTGTCCCCTTCAGCAAGAATGTACTGGATGGTCCTTAAACAACGCTAACAATTAGGTTTTAATTAATATCACTTTATAGCAGAAATTTCATTTCCAATTACATTCCATCAGTCTTCAGTGCAACTTTTCCAAGAAACCTATTGAATTCCTTAGATTTATTTTTAGGAGATATCTCTTTAATGAAATATGGCTGAGCAATTACCACACACTGTCACAGACAAGTCTATAGAGTTGACGCTGCGTGTGTTTGGTGTCTACACCCGGGATACAGTGCAACAGAAAAATGTGCAACTGCTTGGCTCATCCAAGATCAGGCAGACAGATCAAAAGCAAGAAGCAGGAAGTCAAACACCCTGCCATGACATTTGGGTGTGAAGTTCAGCAAACTTTTTTGCACTCAGAACAGAGGGAAAGAAACTCTCATGTGCCAAATAAGTCTTCCAGCCACTCAGTTTTCTACCATGGGGAGCAATTATTCTTCACTCAAGGCCCAAAATTTCTGTTTCCATGGAAATTTCTGGTTTCTGTAAACCATTTTCTGTAAACCATTTTCTGTAAACTCAGTATTCAGGTCCAGGAGTTGTGAAATTTCTCCAGACAAGTGCTGAAAAGTACGACCCATTTTTTCATTGTGTTTCCAAATTTTCAGAAAGAACAAGAGCACTAAAGAGACACAGAAGTGTTAGTCATACACTAACTTTCTTGATGCTTAGTAAAATCCACCAAGAGGATGGATTTTAAATTTTAAGCTTTCCTACAGATTGAAAACATGAGATAGGATATAATGCCTTATGATCATTAAGAAAATTAAGTGCTCAATCTGACATTATTACAACTTTGCTAGAGAATTCCAGACCTCAGGATTTCTAGAGAATCCTATATATCCTTGGTCTGTGCTCTCACTTCAGTTTCACAGAAAACTTTTGTGAGTATCTAAACTGGTATTTCAGCCCAATTCAGCATCTGTGATACCCATCACTGGTGAGCTGTAATAATTGGACGGCTGAGTACTCATACCCAGTACTCCATAGTACTCACTGGATAATGCAATTGGCTTAAAAACACAGTTTATCACTGGGATTTTAACTAATTTTAAATTAAACTTTGAATTTCATGCCCACCTTTTCAAACAGAAAGGTGTTACCTACTTTGATTATGCACTAGATGAGGTAGATGCAGCAGAATAATACACATGAAATATTCGGCTTCCTTACTTCCACATATTTCCTCCTCACTTTAGTGTTAATCATTCGCCACCGTAGATTTTAGCCCAGAATAATGTCTTTTCAATTAAAACAAACAAACAAAAGGCATCATCAATAGCATCATCATTAACAATCTGCAATTACTGTCTGGTTACAGCCCTTGTTCTGGGTTTGGGGCGGCGTGCATCCCCGTGCTGATGACGGTGATGATTGCAGTGGCAAAGGTCAGGCTTGCAGCCTCCCCGAAGCCAGTCATCCAGACGAATACCATCATTGACAGTTTTTGCCAGAAGCACACTTATTGAAAGCAATGTGAATGCCACAAGGACTGTGTATAAAAATAGATGAAAATTGTCTGCAGTCTTCCCTCATCTCCTGGTTGCCAATTGTAATTAGATCTTCAGGCTGCTTTGTAATCAGCCATCAATTCTGCAGTATAAAGACCTCCGCATCAGAATATGCATTCCATGTCTTTATCATCAGAGTCGTCCAGTCATCCAAATGGCTTGCATTATAAATATCTTTTCCATATAACATAGGACATCCAGGGAAAAATGGGAAACTGGGTATACCAGAGCTGCTTCTAGCAGAAACTAGAAAAGAATATCAATTGCAATTATTGTGTAGCATTTCCTAATGCAATCTTACACTTAGCAGAGGAACCAAAATAAGGTCAGAAAGAATCTTCATTTTGCATATAATGTTCCACTCCCTTTTGCCTTTTTCAATACAGGGGATAACGTACCCTCATGTAACATATTTAATCTTTTTTTTAATCACTAATTTAATATTCTTAATTTCAGTGTTTTGAGTGATCTAATTTAGTTCTACTGATACAAGCAAAAAATATACAGGTGACCTCTAAGATTGTATTCACCTACATGATACAATAATGTTTCTGTGTCATTTTATCTCAGCCAATAAAGGTTTTTCTTACTTCTGGGCTGTTGTTTAAATAAGTTGAATTTTAATTGTATTGATTTATAAATAGATATGTTCATAATCAATTTCCACTGTGTTTAGATGTTAGATACATGCATAGAACAGTGTTCATCTTACTGACCTATAATCTATGCTCTTTGTATTTATTGCTCTTAAAGGAATCCATATGGCCAAAGACTTTGATTCACACCTTTGCACCAGTGTGCCAGTTTTCATCATAAACAATATCGAATAAATACCTTTTTTAAATCCCTCTCAGCTAATTCTCTCTTAAAATGTATTTAATATGGCAAAAATCTCTCTCAGCCATACATCTTCTACTAAGCAATGTCAGAAATTAGAGTAGGACATAGTTCTTCTGTCTCTGAAAATGCTGATCCATGCTTCTCTTTAGAGGAACACCATGTGAGTGGTGCAAGAATAACTCCTGTTACATCTCATAAGACCATAAACTGATGACATAACCCCCCAGGGTGAGTTTCAACCACTCTGATGCTGCAGAGGACTTTTGCCAGCAGAAGACTTCAGGGTATAGAGAAAAATTGTCTGTATCTGCTGGGCCTGGGTGCTCCAGCTGGCAAGTCCCATCTCCATCTTATCAGATGCTCATCCCATGAGTAAAAGAGAGATTCCATAGTGAGGCCAGTGCTGGTCAACCTAGACATAGGTGCCCACTGCAGTTTTGAAAGCTGTTTCTTTACTAAATAAAATAATAATGACTCTGCAATGTAGAGTCAATACAATAATAATAATTTCTGCGATGGAAGTCCCTGCAACTTTTATCCATACTTGTAAAACCATTGTCAAGAAGGAACTAGTGCTATACTCACTTGATTTACCTTGTCTCTCTAGATGAGGAAGATATTTCAATTGAAGAGATGAGGACAAAATTTAAGAGTAAGACATTTAAATAATGCTTCATGAACTGTGGAAAATGTCATGCTAAGCTTCTCAGGTGAAAATTCAGTTTCCATGCATTCATTTCCATGCATGTTTTTTTCACTACGCCCATCTGACTCTCCAGATTCATTAACTGAGCAGCCACATTTTCTAGCAGGTTTCCTACAGTGATTGAAGTTTGCAACGTATCTATTTCTGCATATAGCAGTTCCAACATTTCTCAAAATGATCCCTTAAAGTCCAGACTTGTGGCAGATTGTCTTTCCAACAGGACAGCACAAGATGGGCTCCGGTATTTGTCTTGAGATGTAGTGGTAATGCACATTGAAATAAATTAACTATTTATACAGAACATTTAATCTTAAGAATTGTATGAGCTATCTACCTCACAAACCATGCATAAAAGTAGCAGCCTCCAGAATGAGACAAGGGGATTAATGCAGGTCAGGATCTTAGGTACTAACCACCTTTGCTAAGGAGACCTGATTAACTTGGGTTGTTCTGAATATAACAGTGATGTTATTTGGATCACTAAATATTGTCTGTCGCGGTGCCATGTCGCTTCGCACAGACCACAGGCTAGCTCAGGGGCACTGCGGCTGGCGTTCTGTGGGTCAGGGCAGCAAGGCACGCAAGCCACCTCCTCCCTGTGGGTACTTGGTTCCCCACCAGGCGACAGGACAGAAGATGTAATCACGACCACGGCGGCAGGGAAGAAGCCGACTCCCAAGAGCAGTGCAAAAAGATGGTTTATTCAGGGAGCAAAGGACGGAGCTCTACCTCGTGAGGCAACTGCTCTCGGAGAGCCCCGAGCAGAGCTGTGCAAGAACCTTTAACCGGGGGAGGGTTCAGGGGAGGCGACAACGGGTCAGCCAATGGGGAAACGAGGGGGTGTAACTGGGGGTGTTAACCATAAGATGGGGGTCCAATCCCAAGAAGGGGGGGAGACTGCTTGGGCACCCACCAACCACTCGACGCCCTCCCTGGATCTTTCTAGAACCCAGGGAAGGGCCCCAAAGTGACGGACAGGGCGCCCAAGGGGAGAGAGAGAGGATTGACAACTGGGTAGAGGGGGTAGGGATGATTGACATTTAACGAAAAGTTATATAACAATACCAAGGTTAAAACCACTGAGGGGGAACAGGGGGGGGTACAAAGAACAAACCAAATTACATAGAATCTATAACAACAATCCAACAAACTTAAGAACATGCCGCTACAATTGTCCAAAAAAGTTTTCAGGGTCAGGGATTAATGGTTCAATTTAGGCAATGGAAAGCAACTTTATACCTTATTCCTTTACACCTTAGGAGAATGACCTTTGAGCATGACTAGAATGTTCTGCTTTTGTTTGTTAAGAACCAACAGTTTTAACCAACCTTTATTTCAACATTGATAGAATTAATTAGAAAGAGAAAAGTTCTCAAAGTTCTCCTAAGTCATTTCTTTCCCTCCATCCATCTTACTGTCTGCTATGCAAAGTTATGAAAAACAGCCGGCTAGTAATTCTATAGAATCACCTCAAGTGAAAATATTTTAATAATTTTGTTATATTGTGACATCTACAACCCATACTTAGTGGTTAATAGACATAATTTTGGGGTTCTTTTTCACCTACCTTCTCTCACACTTTCCAACAGTAGAATGCAATCAGACTTGTTTCTTGAAAAACTCTAGCTAGCTGAACCCAAGTGACCTTTAGAGGAATGCAAGTCAGGGCAATAACATGTGAAATTTCTTTTTAATTCTTATGTTTCCTATGTAAGGGAAAAAAAAAAAAAAAAAAAAAAAAAAAGAGAACAGGCTAAGACCAGCCAGGAGTTTTACTCTCAGAGAGCATCCTATTCAATGAACATCCAATTCTTCCTTGTTGGTTGTTGTTGTTATTGTTGTTTTGGTTTTGTGGTTTTGGGGTTTTTTTGGTTTGGTTTGGTTTGGTTTTGGTTGGGGGGTTTTTATTTGTTTGTTGTTTGTTTGTTTGTTTGTTTGTTAGCATTAGTCATAAAATCATATAAAACCTTGGGGAAGACCTCGTAGATCACTGAGTCCTACTGTTAATCTGACACTGCCAACAAAATTTACCACTTAACCATGTCCCTATGCACCACACCTACACTTCTTTGAAATAACTTCAGGGATGGTGACTCAACCACTTCCCTGGGCAGCCTGTTCCAATGATTGACATCCTTTACATGGTGCCTATCATGTATAATACCAAGTCTAAACCTCTCCTGGTACAACTTGAGGCCACTTCCTCTTGTTCTATCACTTGTTACCTGTGACAAGAGAACCTGACCTTACTACAACCTTCTTTTAGGCTGTTGTAAAGGGAAATAAGGTCCCCCTCGAGTCTTCTTTTCTCCAAGCTAAACAACCCCAATTCCCTCAGCTGCTCCTCATGAGACTTGTGCTCCAGACACTTCACCAGCTCTGTTGCTCTTCTTTAGACTCACTCCAGCACCTCAGTGTTTTTCTTGCAGTGAAGGGCCCAGAACTGAACACAGGATTCAGGTGCAGCCTCACCAGTGCTGAGTACAGGGAGACAATCACTGCCCTGGTCCTGCTGACCACACTATTCTTCATACAAGCCAGGATGCCTTTGGCCTTCTTGGCCACCTGGGCACACCGGTGGCTCACATTTACCCAGCTGTCAACCAGCACTCCCAAGTCCTTCCCACCAAGAAATTTTACAGCCATTCTGCCCCAAGCCTTCACAGGGTCATTGAGACCAGTTTGCAGGACCTGGCATTTGGCCTTGTTGAAGCTCATACTGTTGACCTTGATCATCACTCTTGACCAGCTTTGTGTTGCCTGCAGAGTGAGGGTGCCCTCGAACCCCTCATCCAGATTATGGATAAAGATACTAAACGGGACTGGCCCCATTGCTGAGCCTTGGAGAACACCATTTGTTTTGGCCAGCAACTGGCTATAACCCCATTTGCCACCACTCTCTGGCCTGGCCATCTCACAAGATTCTTGCCCAGTAAACAGTGCACCCATCCAAGCCAAGATCAGCCAGTTTCTCCCAGAGAATACTGTGGGAAATTATGTCAAAGGTTTTCCTGAAGTCTAGTCTACAGCCCCCATTCACAAAATGGGGAACCTTATAATAGACAGAGATCAGGTTAGTCAACATCATGAATTAAGGCTAACATTGGTACTGCAATCCATAAAACACAGTGCCAAAGTTACCAATGTTTTTTATGGAAAATGGCATTAAAGCAGCAGCTTCTATGTCTCTGGTAAGCTCCACATATTGTACAGACAGCTCTGAAGTTGCCTTTAGATCTGTCATATGGTGCAAACAGCTGTCGATGAGCTTGTGAACTGCTTTGACCTCCTGCATGCCATTTTCCTCTGGCTTCCCTTTGACTTTGAGCATGCGGCCTCTTTTACACAGCTCATGGGATTGCAAGGCAAAAGATTTTTGCTATTTGAAAGGACCAGTGATTTATCTTGGAGAATACAAATACAAATCAATAGTTTCTCATTCTGACATAAGGGAAATGCTTTTTTTTTTTTTTTCAATGAACTCTCTTTTCACCCCTGAGACTGGTACAAAGCAACAAGAAGAGGCTCCGTTAGAGACGCACGGGGGATTTTAAGACTCTGCTTCACTTGCCCCCATTTCACAATGTCAGAACATGTAAAAACAAAGGATTTCATTTCACTTGCAAAAGACATGTCAGTAAGTGTACAGCTTCAGAAGTTTAATCACATGGTGAATTCACAGGTGACAAGGTGCTAATATTTGTATATATAAAAACTACTTGACTTTGTATATATGAAACCACCAAGGTTTCAGAAGGGTTTTTTCTTCAACACAAGGAAATTAGGTCTACTATGTCTCCCATTTATTTAAGGTCAAGAACTCTGGTCAGATGAGCACATTGAACCCTGGGCTGACTGAACCAACAGCAGAATAAATGCAGAATGTGTCCCTTGAACCTTACATTCCGTTTCTCCTTCTGGACAACACAATGCTGGGATTTGACATGTATCTTTCTTTTTAAGGTTCATTTTATCTGTTTGATATCTGACTGATTTAGCTAGGAAGTAAAGTCATCTTTACACAATATGCCTCAAACACCAAGTGGTATGCTATACATCTGTCAGAAACTTCTGCCCTGTAAGTTAAAAAGAAAGAGGCAGCATGAAGGCATAAGAGTTGAGCAGAGAGCTGTTCTGGGGCTCATTACCAAGCCATGACCCTGGGTACAGCTGGATTTAGGAGCAATGGATTTCCTTGTGGGCACTTTATGTCACTTCAAGGGAAAACACCACATGCCCCAGCTCTGCCCCACCTTCTGCCACGGGGGAAAATGCCCCAGGAGGTTTCAGTGCCAAAGTACTCAAGTGACATATCTCTATGCTCGGGGTGTTACTGAGCAGGATATTATATAAGATGCAGGTCTGGAACCCAAATTTTGCTCCAGTAACCTGTGTGGCTTGCTGAAATCCTGCAACTCTTACACAGGACTGAGCTGTTTAAGACCAAAGGCAAAATTTGTTTTCTTTTGTTTAGACTTAACAGAGCTACATTTCATTTCACATTCCTTATTTGTACAGCAAAGAAGCAGATTGATATTTCAAAACCTTTTCCAAATGTTTATTTTAAGCAGTGATACAGGAACTCTGTATTTTTACATATGGTTAGTGGTGCTGTTTGCAAGTTATCAGTCATCAGTTTAACTTTTAATCAAAGGGTTTAAAACATTTGTGTATCTTTGAAAGTTTCACACATTATTTAAGTGATGAGTAGCAAAGTTTTAATTGAGCAGGTGTTCAGGGATGGATGCACAATTCCTGATAGCCCTCCTCGGGGCTATCCCTGGGTAACAAGACACTGTGTGGCTGAGAGTAGAGGAAGCTGAGAGTAGGTGTGCTGACAATGCACCTTAGTACAAAATCTCAAAAGCAAAAAAAACAGATAGGAAACAAGAGCAGGCTTTGATGATTATAAAAGTTACAGTTACAAAAGATAATTATACAGCTACCATTATATATTACACATACTGCATGAATTATTTTCTATTCTATTATAGAAATCTTCATACGTTCAATTATTCTGGATTATTTGTTTTGCAACTGCAACTTTCTGGTTATTGTCTTTGTATTATTTTGTTTGAGTTGACTGTTTATTCCTCTGCTGCTAGAAACAACAGAAAAGGATGTAAATACTGCAGGGAAATAATCTAAGCCTGGGGGTCTAAGGACCAGAATTTCAGATTCCTGTTACTTCTCTCCATTTTGGGTCACATATATAATATACGTGCCATACAGAGCTTTAGATACTTCATTCTTATTAGCTAAAGTGACATAGGTTTCAATGCATACACATTACACAGCTGAAGAGACAAAAGAGGTACTAAACATTCACAAACAGATATGAATATTTAATTATACAAGCAGCTTTGAAGCCTTGGAATCAATGTATACATGCCCACACAGAGAGACATATACACATAATTGTACATACACTTAAGTGCAAAGTGATATTAATACTGGATATTGTTTCCTAAGTGACAGTAAAAAAAGTATATGTCAGTCACATTCAAAAGACAGAACTCAGTTCCTCCAATGTGTTAAAATGTAAATACACCAAAAAGTAAAGATGAACAACAGATTTAACACAGGAAGAATTAAAAAAAACCCAAAACTTAACTTCACAAAAATAAAATATATAAAAGTGGATCCAATTATTTGAAAGTTTCTTGATGAATATAAAATTCTAAACTATTAATAAATATATCTGATAAATAATGATGATAGTCTCCATATTTCTTTGTTTAATTCTCAGTTTTCTTGCAAGATCTTCTTGAAGTTTGGTTGTAATGGATCATTACGTCCATAATGTGCTCAATGTTGGAGTGAATTTTGAACAGTTTTTCGGCTGCATACTGTTTTCTTCCAGATAATTTACTGGATTAAAATTAGCAGTGTGAAAAGCTGTAGAGAAATCTAAATGCCTGCCAAATCAAAGAAATAATCACATTTTTATGAATATTTAATATCATAGTCATGGCAAATAAGGCAAGTAATTAGTACTTACCATAAATTTGCAAAGTATTATTTTATGTAAATGTTACATTCTACTAGTTTGATATGAATTATTCATTGTATTACCAGACAGTGACACAAACCAGCAAACACTAAAATCTATGTGTTATTAGTTTACTTACCTTTAATGATATTGTTTAGAGGGTATTTTTCTGAGATTACTTGTTTTTCCCAAACGGGATAGAAACAAAAAGAAAGTCACTTAAAGTCACCTACTGCACGTTCCAATATTGGAGAAGCTCAAGATGCAAATCAACAGAATGCAAGTTCTTTCATGTGTGCAGATGAAGAGCTCTCAGCTATGTCTCCAATTGCAAAGACTGCACAGGTGATTACTATTAATGAAGTATGGTGAAATCTGTTTATAAAAATAATGGATGTGGGAGAAAAACACACATCTATAGAGATAACCTCCACAGCCACTCACAGTCAAGGGGCAGAGTCCTTGGGTCAGGCAACTAAATGATTAAAAGAGAATCTAGCCCTGACTCTAACATACAATATCCAAATAACATGTCAGGACAAAAAGACCTCCCCAGCTTATCTACAGGTGTGGGTTGTCACCTGTCTTTTAAGGATTGACAGCTAACTTTCCCTGATTCCTACAAAAATCATTTCCTTTTCCTGCTTTGTGATTAGCACCTACTAATCCCTGAAAACATCAATCGTTGTCATGCTTCCAGCATTACAAAATATTAAATGGCCAAAGCCACTTAAAACTCTTGCTGCATCTTAGATATACTCTCCATCTCCTTCTGGTGTTAGTAAAACCTTTCACATTACAGTAACTGGCAAATTTTCACTGATAATCCTTTAGAATTGCCAATATAGAGAGCTACTCACTACTAATTTCTAAAACATACACCCCATTGCAGTTACCTTATGATGTGAAAAATAATTAATGACCTCCTCATCTATCTTTCACCTACCAAACTATTTTATTGAATCCTGATGAGCACCATCTGACTGTTTTTCTCATACAAAGCAAGTCTTCTCCAAACAGTAAATCTTTCAGTCTAAATAAATTGTATCCACTGCTTGTCAGCTTGCTCTGCAGCTAACTTACCAAAATTAAAACCAGCTTTTGCCGTACATCCTTTCCTTTGGTAAATCCATGCACATTTTCTGCAAACAATTTTGATCTACTCTAGTATTCATCTCTCCTAGTATAAACCAATTAATTGCTCATGAGATTTTCAGACTAATTGGAGCCAAAATTTCACCAAAAAATAATCTGGTGTTTCCTATAGAAAAAAAAAAATTATATATATATATATTTATATATATAGGTCTTTTGGATCACAATTCAACTTAGACATACCACAACACACTTGGGATCTACTAAGGGATATTACAACTTTCAGTATCTGCTTCACTCTTCACCTTTCTGGTAGCATCTATGGACAATAAGATTCACAACACACAGACAAAAAAACAAATTCTGTTTCTATTTTTTTTGTTCAAAATTCATCAAAACATCAAAGAGCTTTCTTGCCCTAATAGAACTCTGAATAATGAAAATGTGAATTACCTACATACAATAAAAAGCAATACTATCATCTTTGGACAGAGGTTGGAGCAACTGGAATAGTTGTTTTACTCATGCTAAGTAAATCATGTTACAGGCTGGTAGAGTTGGTTCTTTCTGAGCCTTTGGCACCTCTGAATCAGGAATCTGCAAGTATGAGCAACACTGGTCTAAATTGTATTTATTTTATTTAAATACAGCTTTCCTTATGCAACCTTATCTCTGAGTTACTTGTGCTTTTCACTGATGGGTATTGGAGTTTTGTTCAGCAAAGACAAGCTTTAGCCTTTCATGCCAACACTACAATTGTAGGTGTGATTTTGAATAATGTCATGCTAACACACTCAACAACCATAACATCTCTACAGCTTCTAGTGCGTTTCACAAAATTAATAACATCCCATTTCCAGAGAACTGAAATACAAGGATTTTAGCTAGGAGAGAAGATAAATATCAGACCTGGCTTCATAAAATGAACTATTTCAAAGTACAGAGGAAAAGCTGCTGTTGCAATAGGTCCTTGCTATGAGTTCATGGTTTCATGCTGTACTTGGAAAAGTGCATCAAGGAACTGGCAGCAAAGCTTCCAGTATTAGAAGCAGTTTTAGAAACACAGCTCTGTATCCCCCATTTTAAATAAAAGTTTGCCAGCTGGCAAGTGGGAGAGAAGGAAATTTCTTGTCCTTGTGGGTGGTTTGGACGGTGCACCAGTAAACCATCAGTCCTTACCTCAACAAAACTCTCATCAGCCTTTGGAAGTTGCATATTTTCCCTTAAAATTATTTATGTTCAAATTTATTTCCACGTCCATGTAAGCAAGATAACAGGGTCTGTAGAAAGCACAGAGAAACAGATGCAATGATCAAAATCTCACACTGAAAAATCCTTCAATCCCTGATTCTCTCACCCTTCAGTATGGACTCTCTTGCACCCTGCTCTGGCCTTGTCCCCCCTGATCATAATGATAAGCATCACGTGCAAAACATCAAATTAAAAGCAAAACTTAGAGTGATGATAGAGAAGAACACAACACTATGGACAGCAAAAATGTGGTTCACATAAATGTTTGGTTTTGGCTTTAATATTTTAAGCAAACATTTCCTTCCACTCAGACTCATCCTAATCTGCAATCTCCACCTGGTGTTTTTCAAACCAGATGGAAATGTAAATTATTTAAAATCATGAAATTCCATTAGCAGTTGGGCTTAAGTGCTTAAAAAAAAAAAAAAAAAAAAAAAAAAAAAAAGGAAGAAACATAACTTTTCAGGGTTCCAGAAGACTACTGCACCACCCATTGTGTGTGGCTGTGGCCACAGACCGGGGTCCAGGAGTGCTCTGCTCTGTCCATGCCCTGGCTGAGCTCTGAGCACTGCTGGAGAAGCCCTAGATCCAAGTCGTGGCTGAGATTTGCACTGCAGCAACACCTGCAGCTCACTCATTCCCACAGCAGAACGAATGTGACCCCTGGAGAGCCTGCAAAGCAGACATCCATTTCACCTCCCAAACTGCTTCGAGCAATGCTACCTACTTTGCTTCTGTTCCATGGGGAGAAAGGATTTTCCAAAAATGGGGTTTTTTTCCAAAATGCAACCAGTGCCCATGATGATGCCTGTTCATTCCTTTTTGTAGCATAAAAGCCTGTGAAGAAATCGTATATAAGGAATATGCCTGCATGAACAAATACCACAATGAATTGAGAAGGACCATAAGGAGGAAAATACAAACCAGCTACATCTTTTTTGGCCATGACAACAAATAACAAAAATTACATTTGGGGGCATGGTAATCTTTTATTTCTTCTCTTTGTTGAGGCCTTGTACAAAAGGTGCCTAAAAAGAGGCAAATGCTGATGTTGAGGCGACTCACAACTCTCCGGTGCATCACAAGACAGGAGCTTTCAGCCATTAACACCATGAGGCTGTCACAAATCTTCCCAGCTCCCCTCTCCTTCCTTTAGGTTGATTAAGTTCTGCCAACCAACATCACCCTCTGCTGAGCTCCCTAATTGCCCTGCACAACAAGAAATCAAGCCTCCTTCGCCACTGGCTGAAGGACTTTCTTCTTGTATTTTCAGTACCAGTTTTTGTGAGACGGGAGCTATCTGACTGATTACTGTTTGCTCAGATTCTAGTATTTGGCCACATCATACCATAAAAAATATCTCTAATGCTCAATTATGTTAATTAATGTACAAGAAATTCAAAATGTATATTAAAAATGTGTAAGAAGGTGTATATACAAGAGTATATTCAGTGGCATGGATATACTCAATTTACATTCAGTGGTATCCTATATACATGTGCCGTTTACAGAATCCACAGCAGACAAGCCCATTCTGGCCCTGTTATTGAAGTTTTTAAGAAGCAGACTATTCTTACTAACCTCCCAAGTTCAACTAGATGGTAACCACACCTCCACCTTTAGTCCCGCTTTCACTGACCATGGAAGAATGGCTGGAATTATTAATTGTTCATAGACCAAATTCACTGAAGGAGACTTAGGCACTGTAACATTACCCTAGATGTCTTATTATGAACCCAGAATTACGTGAGAGATGGCTACGGCCCCCTTGTATGGCAGGAGAAGATTTTGATGCTTGTGAAGGCAGTCCACAAGGGCCAGCACACAGAGTGGCTGTTAATGCATCTCTTATACCCCAGGTCTCTCAGAGTACTGACCTGGTGCAAGCATTCCCCTGAGGTGGCACAGGGGGATTGGTTTGGACCACAGATCTGAATCCAGGTCTAGTCTAACAGAAAACGTCTACATAAGAAATCTTAAGCCAAACAATCAGAGAATACAGCAGATTGTTAAGGGCGTTGGATATATGGGTGGTGAGCAAGCAAGGAGCTGTAGTCCCAGGTTTGATTTTAAGTTCTTTGTTTGAAGGTGGTGTCAACTCTGTGAGTTTGGCCTTCTGTTTTCACATTGCCTAGTCCAATATGAGTCCTGTCTACTGCAAGTTTATATGCTCTGTGAAACTCAGAGAAAATGTGTTTAATGATGATCATATTTACTGTGACAACAATCACTTTGGATTTTTTCTTGCTTTGTTCCTTTGTACCAACACTTTTGCAAATCTTTTATGCCTTTGGTGCTTGGGCCAATGTAATAGAAAATTACATTGTACCTAGAAAACCTTCCTCTTACCTCTAAAATATTGGCGTGTTGGCTAAGGAAAAAAACTCCTGAGTCACAGATATGACCCTCTACAGGGCACTATCTGCCTACAATTCCTGGTATTTCATACCATTGGAAAAGAAAACTCTCTTTCATAGGGGAAAAATATATTAAATGTTGTAGCACTAAAAACACCCAGAAGTGGCAATGTAATCAACAATGCAAAATTCAGTGTCTCCAAACAAATTTCAGCGTAGCTACCTTACGGAATACAGGGCAGGTTGCTTCATACGGCTCTGCTCTTCTCTGTTCCTCTCCATTTTCTTATTACATCATTTAAATTTTGGAGATGTTCTTATCATGACATTTTCTCTCTCTGATTTCAAAGGATGAACCTGGGGCTTCTGATCAGGATGGAGAAGCAAAGAGAAAAAAGTACTCCTTTAACAAAGGGAACCCTGTCAAAACACATTTTAAAATAAGGAGTATTTTACAGATATACCTAGATTGTATTTGTTGCAGTTTGGGCAAAGAGAACTGCATTCATATGGATCCTGGGGGTGATAGTTCTTGTTGCACAGAAATTGTTGGGACTAAATGTCTCAATGTTGAGTTCCTCAGAAGGGCTTTGCAGCCTGCATGGAGCTCTCTTTTATGCCACCAGGAGCATCCAGGCAAGCCAGTTTAAATCTAGCTAGCATTCCTGTGCTGCAGTCAGCTCATCTGCAGAGTAACTACAGTGTATTGTCTCCTCCCATGCAAAAGAAGTGACTCTATGTTTTTAATTTTCTATAAGCTTGCATACCCCACAGGTAGTCCAAAATTATCCGGCTTAATGGAAAGAAGTCATCAGCCATCTGCACCAGAGTGAATGGCACTGAGAGAGGTCCCAGCTGGGAACAAGTCTTCCTCTCATTCTCATCTGAGACTTTCCCTCTTCCCTTAACAAAACCCAGAGAAGCCATCAAGAAGTACTCTGAAATTTCCATAGCTTTATATCCATATAAAGCTTCTTTTGTACTCTCTGTGTAGAACAGCTTGCAATATTTGGGGGTATTTCCCTTTGAGGGTAGAGCCTCCAGAAATTCAGTCAGTTTGGCCACAACCCCCCGTGACAAACTCTGCTGCGGTTTCTGCATTATCATCCAGCAGATGATGCCAAAAGTAAAAAGGCAGAAGAAGATCCAACTGGGGTTGTACTGTCTATCACCTTGGACTCAGAGCTGTGGAAAGAGATCTCTTCTCTCCACTGCCTCAGGGAGATCAGAATCAGAGGGCAATACAAAGTGGATAGGACATCCTTCTTAAAGCAGGCACAGCTATGAAATCAGGTGATTTTCCTCATCACATGCAAATTCTAATAAATTCTGTAAACATGGGAGGGAGCAGGTAGAGCACCCTCTTCCATGGCTTCACTGTTCTCATGGTGAAAGAGTTTTTCCTCATATCCACTAGGATACAATTTTCCTCGGTTTTGTTTCTCTCCTTCCAATGTCTCTTATCCTTTCAGCGCACGTTGCTGTAAATTCTGGTCTCCATCTTCTTGATAAGCTCTTCCTTGATTCTGGTACTCTTTTGATAGGTCCCCAGAAGCCATGTCCTCTCAAGGCTGAATGAGCCCAGTCTGCTCAGCCTCTCTTCACAGGACAGGTGCTCCAGTCTGACAACTGCAACCACCCCCTGCAGAATTCACTTCAGTTTATTGATGTCTTACTTATGTTGGCATGCCCAAAACTGGATTCATTCATTAAGCCACTGGGAAGATCAGAAGGAGCTAAAGCAGGGAGACATTCTGAGATTTTTCTACAGTTTTGACAGCCCCCACCCTGTTTGATATGTTTCAGTATGAAATCGTAAATGATCGCACATTCTGGATGGAACAAGTTATCCCCTTCTGGCTAACAGGAAGCCAGGAGCAAACATTTTTTGTTGTACACATATTTTCCAGTGTAGCCTAGTTGTGGCCAGTTAGGAACAGCAGGTCTCACCAGTCAGCTGATGGGTAAAGCCCATTAACCTTCAAGTTTAGTTCATCTGCTCAGTTTAGTTTATCTGAGCAATGAATGGGAATTACTTTCAATATTGTCTCCCTATCTCTTTTCCTGCATTACCTCTCCATTCTTCATCCCTCTAAGATGGCCAAACCTTTTCTTCCTCCTTCCTCTGCCATCTTCCATTCTGAAACTCCGTGGTAATTCCTGCAGCAATTGTCAGCATCCCCTTACCCCCAACATGCAGTTTGAATCTAATCCATTTCAGTGATAGTCTTAGTGGACCTGGGACCACTAACCACTTCAATTTGGACCAATGTCTAGAGTTAGGGGGCTTCTTGGTATTCTCCATAGGAAACACAGTTATATATAATAATGAGAGATGTCATAAATTAAGGGTATGTATTACTATGGTTGTATCTTTAAGATAGGTCCAGTACAAGGATGTTAATGGTGGATTCCTATTCAGATTGAGGGAGCTGAAGTTAGGTGTTTACAGCTGCAGCACGGGCCTAAGCTCCCATTACAAAAAGTGGATAGTTGAAATATTTAAGGTTCTGAGCTTCCCACATACAGCTGCAGGTAGGTTTTCCCACATACCCTGCAGACTACTTTTATCCCTGTCCTAGGGTGACTTTATGATGCTTGTATCCACAGCTGTCTGTTCTGTTTGTGCTGTATATTGAGTTCTGTGCCTTTAAGACTGGTTCTAAGAGCAAGGTGAAGCGCGGAGTTTGTTTTGAGAAAACTGCCTGACTCCTCCACATTCTTCTCCGGACAGAGTGTTCGGCGGAGGCTCGGAGAGACTGCAGGACAGAGATCCTTTTTGCTTTTAATTCGTTTCACCTAGCTAGGGCAGAGAAGTTCCCTGGAATGTTTTGGGTTTTTTTTCCTTTTTCTTGGAACCGTTTAAACCTGCTCTGGACTGAAATCCCAGGGGAGCACTGGGGGCTGCACCTGTGGCCCACCGGGGCCTGGACCTCGGCATTTTCCAGCAGCGCCGGAGGGACTGGGACTGAGGAGAGACTGAGAGAGAGCTGAGCTCCACCCACGGCAAGAACTCTCTCAATTTGCCATCTCACTCCAGAACAAGAGGTTTTATTGTTTCATATTATTCATTCTTAGTACTTGTATGCACTTTGTTTGTTAAGTAAAATAGTTTTTTCCACTTTTCTCCAAGGAAGTTTTTTACTGGACTGGTTAGAGGGAGGGGCCATTTGGGTTTGCTCCCTGGAGGGATCCCATTCAGGGGGTTTTCTCCCAAATTTGTCCTTAACCAGGACAATCTCAAATCAAATTCTACCTGAAGAATTAAAAAATGGCTTTATATAACTTAGATTTTTATTTTCCTACTACAGACACAGGAAAGAAGGACCAATGTTAAGCAATTACACGTTTTGTGCTAGCTCAGGACTCCCAGTGGCTTGCTCTGAATACCAAACCTTGCTTCCTTAAGATGTTAAATGCAGCAGATCAGCTCCATTTAAAAATATTTCTCAGAGCTCCCACATGCTTTGCATTTTGCCACAGGCCAGCTGTGGCACAGGGACACAAGACTTTCCAGAGGCCTCCAGCACACCAGTCCTGAGGGCATGTCAGTGAACAGACTCCACCTGGGGAGTCAATCCCCACCTGGGGCACAGAGTCGGGATCCCTTCCACCAGCAGGTCGCAAAGAGAACTTTACCAACAAAGAAGGCAGAAAAGAGCTCCCAGGTGAAAGGGTCTGGCTGAAGCACAATATCAAGGGGGAAAGGATGCATCCTCTCCAGTAGTCACTGTGCCATCTCTTTCTGTTTTCTTCTTTGTTTAGATCCAGGGCAGTTCAGGTCCAGATGAGACCACATTCAGAGCCAGGGGACTGAAGCAGTTTCCCGTTAAACAAAAACCATTCAAAGTTAATAAACAAGTCTCTGCAAATGGGAAGAAATAGATTCATGCATTAAAGCTGCATTAAGAGCACAAAGAGAAAACAAATAATTCTCTGTCTGCCACAAGCTTCACTTTAACTGAACACTATTGGAAAAGAAATGCTGTTGGTCCCCAGTGCAAAAGTGGAAGGGGTGGGAAGGTTACGTGGGGAGAAGAAGAAATCACTTTATTTCTATCACGATGCACTAAGATATAAATACAATCAAAAGGGGTTAATCTAATCCTTTTGTGAAGCACTGAGTCAGAGAACAAGACAAAAACAAATCTGTGATCTGGAACTTCCTGAGCACCCACTCAGGGTGGATTAATGAGGAGTACACGGCTGTGAAATTACGTGCCCTCTGAGTCAGGAAAATGGTCCTAGTGGTGCATGACCTTGAAATGAGGGGAAGCAAACTTCACCTGATCCACAATTATAAAGACCTAAAAGGAGGGGGACTAAGGAGGAGAGAGAACACATTAAGAGCTGAGAAAACGTTTCTGAATATGAAACCAACAAAATATTAAACAAACCCAAGGCTGAAAGATGAATTAAATGTAGCATAAAAAAAATCCAGAGGCTTTAAAGGATACTGGCATTAGTGTTTGAGCATTATAAGGAAAGCTTGTCCGCTTTATTTACGTGAAGTGGATATTTTGTTGCTGTTGTTACAGACTTAGCGATATTTGTCTGCCTTCAATTTTCTCTTTGCAATGAAAAATTGTTGTGAGATGATTTCTAGTCTTAGCTGCTTTACATGACAGTATTATCAAGGATTCATCAAGAGGCCATCTGTCGATTTTATGAAAAAAAATGCAAAAACAAAACAGATGAAAAGGAAAGAGCAAGACAGAGACTAGTCCAGGGGACGATAGATGTGGCAGCATGTGCCTCAGTGTGAAAATTACAACATTTAAATACTGTAGAATAAATTACTGTGCCGAAAAATTAGTGATGCTCTCCCACTTCAGATTCTCTCCGTATGATGAGAACATAATGAAATAGATCACAGACCAAATCATTTTTTCCTGTGGCTATTATTATATTCTAATGAAAAATTAAAATGGAGTAAAGACATAAAACCTGTAAGGGAATCAAATAAGCTTAGCTACTGAGTCATTTCGTAGGTATCTCCAAAATGTACAGCTGATGTGGAAACAATAAATTCATAGCTTTTTATGTCTATAATCAACTGATCTCCCCCTGTTTTTCATATCTTCCTGCATCTTTATTGTTGGTATGTGTAGACTCAAATACATGCCGGTGACATAGAAAAGATAATGGAAGGGCAAAAAACATTATTTGTCTTCATTACAACAGGTCAAATTGCGTAGTAAAGTAAGTAAAATATAAACAACTATTCCCAAACAATATATATAGCATATAAAATTCACTATCTAATGTTTTCTAAATACACTGATACCTATGTTTACATACTGTGTATAAGAAATTAATTTGAATCAAATGTGTGCATATTGAAATCAGGCTGTGTGGATTTAATCAGAATTTAAGAGTTTACATTCAGCTTGTAGTGTATTTTAAAAAATTCCATGTCATTCCTGTCCTTTCCTTTCACCTGTCTCCAATAAGGAATGTGCCTGAACTTCTGTGAAAATTTGTGATAAGCTAAGAGGGAAAATATCTCAGTGATTATTGCACAAATTCAAAGATTTTCAACAACCTTTCCCCAGATGCCATTTGATTTTTACTGATTATGTTTAAAATTATGGAAAGCCAGCCAGCAGGCTATATCCATAAAACTGTAAAAAAATCAGAATTTGTTGTACCCTATATTTTTAAACATAACATAATGAAAAATTGAATTCTCCATGTCCCCACAGGGAGAAAAACTAATAGAAAAAAAAAAGGATGATATTGCCATTATACCAGACTTAGAAAGACACTCGCAATAGCTAACTCTGACTTTCTCCACCAAAACCTCCCCCAAAAGTAGATGGCCTACCAATGATGACCTATCCAATAACAATTTTCTGCGCAAGAGAAAGAGCAGATGAAATTGCCCTCAAGATTTATTAAAGACCATCCTCAGCTATTCTAGTTTATGTGTCAGAAATCAACTGCTGGACCAACCTCCATGAGTTCTGACTTTTAACTAACAAGTAAAGAAAGGCCATCAAACCATCCTCAAGCACACAATCATTCAATTTAGTTGATGAACACTCTTTGTGCATAGAGAAGGCAACATCCCAAAATCTTCAGTTGACTCGGAAAAAAAAGCACCAATATAATCATTAATTTTAATATAATTGAATTGGGAAGATCATCTTGATGCATCAGTAATTAAATGACAGCAAACACCATAAAAGCAAACTGTGCATATATCTTAATGGCACAGAGCAGAGCAAAACTACTTACAAGGTCTAAACGCTGTGTCCTTCCAAAACTACAATGCAGTTTATCGACAAAGACCACTGTATCATTCACTGTAGCCTGGGGAGACTGCATTAGGGAGAATCTGTAGGTTTGGCCCTGGAAATACATGCTTACTTTTTTAGCTTTACTCCTGAGGGTAAGCTCACAAATTTTAGTTGTACTTGACCTAACTGTAAGGGCAAGCATATACAAATCCCTCTGAAAGATGAGCTATAAAATTTACATTCTGGAAACTTTTTTTTTTTTAATACAATTATGCAAGTATTACTATCCCATTATTATGCTTTAAGGATCAATTCTTTAATTATATAAGCATCAATATTCACTTGACAACTGTGACGTAATTACAAGCAAAAGAAGAGGTAAGTTATGTTAGGTGGGGGCTAATTAAGTAAAAGTCTTCTATGGAGTATTTTCTTTTGAATCTACTCAAATATCTGAATATTTGAGTAGATATTACAAAATATTGTCTGCATGACTTGTCTTCTGATTTAAAAGAAGATTGGTATGTGAATACCAGGCTTGGTACCTTTTTTGAAGAAGGACTTGTCATGCAAATGCAGTGAACCCAGAGTTTTTCAGGGATCAGTAATCTTGCTTGTGAAAATTAACAGAGAGGAAACCCACAACAATCAAGTATTTTCTATAACAAAATATATATTTGGTGAAATACATTTATGTGATATATTTTGATAGATATATATTCTATCACATATACTCTATTAACATTTATGATATGACCAAGCATTTAGATAAAGATTGTTCCATAGTAAAAGGGAAATAAAAAACTTGTTGACAGTGATTTTTGATCCTCACTTCGCTACATCTCTCAGAAGAGTTCAGAAGTAAAAAAATGGCATCAACAAACCATCAGTGTCCTTTGTGACTGATTTTTAAGAACTCAGCTGCCTTGTTTAGAACCAGCTATTTCTTTTCCTCTGCATTCTACAGGGGAAAAAAACAAAACAAAACAAAACAAAAACAAAACAAAACAAAACAACAAAAAAAAAAACCAACCAAAAACAAACCACCACAAAAAAACCCACCACCTTTGCCTAAACCAATGTGAGGACCAGCTCATGCTGAAATAGCACAAGACTTCAAGTTTCAGGGGAGTGGTGTTTTTCACACAGATGCAGAATTCTGCAGACGTCCAGCCCAATTCCTGCTATTGCTGGATCATTTAAGCACTTCACCCATGCCAAACCATTATCTCTGTACTGTGCAACAAAACCCGATGGTCACATACAATAACAACCAGCAACAACAACAACAACAACAAAATGTCAGGCAAGCACTGGAGGTCCAGTTTCATCAGGAGCAGAGAATTCCTGGTAACTAATTAATTTACTGGGCTCAGACAAAGTTGTTTCACTGGCAGCAGATTTACCACAGAAGCTGTGGTCCAATTTTTGGGAAGTCAAGAGCTTTGTGCCACTCTTTACCCATCCTGAATTGCTGGCACCCCTGAGAGGAGAATTATGCTGGGGCAGGGCTGTGTGGGAGAACATGAAAACACATTCCATTAAATTAGTTACTCAAGTGTGTAACACTGCCGTGCACAGGAGTCAATTACCCTGATAGCCCTGCTCTGCCCCACTCCCTATCACCATATGACTGAAGATCCATTGTATAATAATATCCTGCAATAAGGTGTCAAGAAAGGACATTAGGGGTCTCTGAAGCAATGAGCATTAACTGAGTACAATATTTTCCTGGGTCCATTTTATTGGGATAATCCTTGAACTATTCAAATACATGAACTCCCATATGAAATGGGTATCTCTCCATCTCCACAAGCCCCGTTACTGATGAACAGGCTGGAAATATATGGGAAGCTACTATATTTTAAATAACTGTTCCATAAAATAAATAGTAAGCACACAGCTCAGCATTTCAAGAGCCATAAAATAAACCATCATCAAAAAGCTTATTTTATGAACCCATAAATCACCTGAGAATGAACGTTTTCTTCATCTTCCTGTGTTTTAATAAAAAATTCCTTTTTTTACTCACTCAATTACAATATCACTATCACTTCAAATTACAGGTCAATGATATGGGGCTTAATGTATGTACAGCCAGTTCTCTTCTCCTAATAACCTGTCATTCCCAGGATTTGAATGTCAGAACAGAGCCTGCCGTGGTAATGCTACCCGGCAGCACAGTGATGAAAACTTTGGACAAATCATGAAGAACATTCCAGATCCAAATCATCAGAAGGTTACTGGGGAGAGCCTTTCATCCCGCTCTGACCCCTTGATCTGACAAGTGACACCTACAAAATGAACAGCTCTCCAGCTTAAATTGTTTAACTGTAGCCTGATCAGTTTTATTATCTTGCTAATCCGGATATCAGCCATTTCATCAGAATGGAAGATATGCATATCATGAATTATTTTGACACCAAGACCTTTTAATTTTTGCCAGCAATATTTCACTACACCAATCAGGGCCTGCAGTCAGTGATGCTGTTCGCCTCCTGGGATGTCAGAGGACAGTGCACTCCTGACAGCACCAAATCATCTGGGAGCTGTAACGAGCTATTGCTGCAATTATTATTATCTCTTGTAGTCATGCATTTCATTACAGTGCAGGTAGACAGAGGTTTCAGTTTCAGGCCGCTCTTATTTAGGAATCTCTGCCATTTTATGGGCTGTAGGGCTCTGTAGTGTAATTTCTTTTCTCCTCGGTAGACAAGGATAGGTGAATTTCTAATAAAAACAAAACACTAGCGAGGTACTATAGAAAGAGGGAGCACAATACAGTACATTAACCAGCAGTGAAACAGCTTAAATGGCCCACTTGTAGTTTATGAAAGCAGTGGTTAATCAGCAATATGGTTTGCTGCAGAGAGAAATAAAGAGCGGTTTATCTTTAAACACATATATATTATCCTTTTCCATACGACCCACTGCTAAACTTTTTTGAAGGCTAACACTAAATCTTGAAGGGACAGATATATGGCTTCCAGTGATTTTTTTTGTGCTGCTTCATTAAAAAAAAACCCTAAAATAATTTAGTGGATATGCCTGGTTTTTTGTCTAAGCAGCTTAGTGGCCATTATTGCAAAGCATGGGTATGCAAATAAGCATGTTGGAGAGAAAAGGGGGAGCAGTAATCTCTAAAAATTAATAAAAACTATAAAAATTTAAAAATGGATATTCACAGGTAGAACACACCATGTCTTATGAGGAACAACTGAGGGAGCTGGGTTTGTTTATTCTCAGGAAGAGGAGGCTCAGTGGGGACCTCATCCCGCTCGACATCTCCCTGTCAGAGGTGGTGAAGTGGGGGCCAGTCCCTTCTATCATGCCTGCAGAGAGAGGACCAGAGGGAATGGCCTTAAACTGACACAGCAGAGATCCAGATGAGATATAAGAATTTTCTTTTTCATTGTTCAGGTGGTCAGGCGTTGGAATAGGTTGCCAACAGAGGTGGTGGAGCCACTATCCTTGGAGATGTTCAAGAGCTGTCTGAATCTGGGTGATGGTTTAGTGGTGTATGGGTTACAGTGGTAGTGCTGGGTTGATTGTTGGACTTCATGATCTCAAAGGTCTCTTTCACCTTTGATGATTCTCTTATTCTATGACGAGGGGCCCTTCCCAGAGGAAGCACCAACAATCACCATTTTATTTCTTTCTTACATCTAAGGATAGATGGCGACCCAAAAGACCCTGTCCTGTTGACCATTGAACGTCCTTTGGAGGGTATTACCAGCTTCCACAAGTATAAAACAAAAGGAGATGACAAAATGTGAGATGGCTGTCTCTTCAGGAATTTGTTGTCCTCAGTTTCCTTTCGCCTTTTCAAACTCACTCCTTCTCAATGTTTAAGCTACAGATTACTTAATTCCATAATAGAAAAAGAAACACCAGTAAAAACAGGGATGGAATTCACCAATTTCCATGCTTTTTACTAACAGTATGTAACACAATGAGTAAAAATCAAATAGGATTAAGTGTGAGGAGCACAGACAAGCTCCTGGCTATCTGTGAACACATGATAAAACACTGGAAAACCAACCACATATTCAGAGAATCTAAAACTAAGTTACTAGTGATAGAGACAGAAATTGCTGCTACATTAAATAAAATAATAATTTGAAGAGAAAAAATTAAGTGCAAACAATAAAAAAAAACTACTTCACACCACCTTTCCCCATGAAAACTACAAAGTCTTCTTCTGTGCTGAGGTATTTAATTATGAACTTTCTGTATTCAGCCATCTCCTCCACATGTATAGTTTTTTTGACAGCAAGAGAGACAAAGTTCTGAATATTAAACTTAAAGTAACATATTCTGCCTCATCACTTGTGTAAAGACAGCTGATACTGCAGCAGAGTTTGGCACCAGGGGCCAGGCACCATATTTTCAGCCACCCACACATAAACCCTTTCAATACAATCACTAGCAACTTGACTGTGAAATTTCCAGACATTGATGGCTAGCAAAGACTAATAGCAGTGCTCCTGTGATGGACTCCCGTCATAAAAACGCAGTTCTTCAGCTTTTTGATCCCATCTGTGTGATGTGAAGAGAGCAGGGAAGACATTGCCTCAGCAAAGATAGGATGGCGTGTCCAAAAAGGAGCAGAGCAGCACACCAGGGTCTGTAGTGTTGTGTTTATTTACAGATGCCATGCAGTTCTACATAACTCCCTTGTTAGCTAAGGGCTGCTGATCCTACAGACTCTTACACATGTGAGCAGTTCCATCAAAGTCACGGGGATGTGCATGAATTAAGATTCCTCTTTCAAGAAAGGTTTAGCAGGGTCAAGGTTGGTCCTCATGGCTGTTGAAATCTTTGAGATTGACTCGAAGGAGAAGCTAAATCCACAAACTAGAGGATACTTTCTTGTGACCCCTCTCAGTCTCTCTTTGTCTAGTTCGACAATCATTCACACCTCTGAGGGACTGGCTCTGCCAATCAGTGCTCGTGGTGTGCGCCTATGGAGTGAGAGAGCTGGACCACACTCCTGGAACGGGTGACTGAGGTCAGCGCTGAGGAGCGTCAGCCCAAGGCACTGACATGGACAGCAAGGGTTGCTTTATTGCCTGAGGGTCATGATACCCCCTGCTCTGCAAGGGCTGGCCCGTGGGTGACTTGGAGCTAAAGTTTCTAAGTCATCCATGGGTGACTTGCTTAAAAAGGCAAGAATCACCCTTCTCTCTTTGCTGGCAAGACTTCAGGATACAGCTTTTTAAAGCTGTTTTTAAAGCTTTGCAGGTCCTTTAGCACTAACTTTACACTGGCTGTGACTATCACAAGCCAACCACAAGTGAAGACATTTAGCTTGAAACGAAAGCAAGACAGCTCAGTCGAGAGGATCTAAAAACATCTCAAACCCAGGCTGGAATTTTCTGGACAACTGCAGCTTTTTCTCTACCTTGAATACAAACTCTATGATTTGCTCCATCACAGCTAAGAATGAGTGAGCAACTGAACCAAAATCAGAAGTGTGTTGTCTGTGCCAGGTGGCTTCTTTTTGAGAACAGGTAGGAAGGCACAAAATTTTCTTCCAATTAGTGCAAAATTTTAGTGTAAAAGATTTTTTTTTTAAAGAATAGAAGAATTGCCAATTAAGAAAAGCTTAAGAGGCAACCCAGGCAGTGAAGCTCTCCCAATCCCACTCTACAACCAGACACTGCCTTCAATGTCCCCTATTTTATTTATTTTATAATCATTTTTATTCCCTTCCCTATGACAAATGTTTTCCTAAATGACTGTCAAACTCCTTCTTAAAATCAGCTTAAAACTACAGTCACTTCTTTATTATCAGTTTATCAAGGTAGACTTCATAAAAAAATCTTTTTAACCCTTGAAAAGTTGTCATTCTTTCATGAGCATCAGTAAGAAATTAAAAATTCAATGCAATAAAAAAGGAAACATTAAAGTTGCCATTCTTCAGGTCAGTGAGAAGCTCTTCAAACACATTCATGCAAACAAACAAGGGCACAGAATTCATATGGTATCTTCTTTTAAGACAGTTTTAAATTCCACATTGTTGTGAATAAAATTTTGAAGGAAAATATGCTAATAATGTCAAAACCACGTGCATTTCAGGCATCTTTTGGTGTGTAAATGGTGTTTTTTGTTTAACAGAGCACAAGAGCACCTGATTTGAGGAAGTTACACAACAGATGTAATTACTCAATTGAACCCTCATAATATTTCCAGACAATCAGTTCCAGAATTTTCAGAATCATCGGGGGTCAAATTCTGCAACATCCACTCAAGTGAAACAATCTTGTTAATTGATCTGACTCATGCTGAAATCCCTGAAAAATATAAGGAGTCTGATCTAAGCTGGCACATTGCTTAAATCTTGTAGTGATTATTACTTCTTGTTTACTATATATGATGTTACCTTAGTAACATTTTAGCTTGTTTATTTACCTTAAGACTCAGGTCCAGTGTATTACAGTTTAAAGTGTTCTAGGTTATAACATCAGAATTTTAGCTATCTTTAATGACAACGCAGAAGATTTGCACTAAAATATATGTAAAGTTCTTCATTAACTTTAGAATGTGTACAGACTCAGCGTTTTACTTTTTACAAAATCAAGCATGACAGATTCTTCAGAATAAATCCTAGAACAGAACCTGGCTTCCATCTGAGTCCTGATTATGAGCTGCAATGCAACATTGCAGCCACAAAATACAGTGCATCAGCATTTGCCATCTCAGCTTATAGGTGCATTTAGGCGTCTAAATGATTCAACAGTAATTAAGCAAAAAAAAAAATTGCAGTAATTTTTAAAAATCTGGCTCTCAACAACTTGTCAAAAGCTTCAACCTTAAATTCAAGGTAAGAATTCATAGGTATCATGACTGAGCTTCAGCCATCAATGTGTTCCCCACAGTAACTCATCGAAAATTTTTTCCTTCCCTCTTTGCCCTCCTGTAATGTAGTGTGTTTTTCATTCTTGCCATGTTGAAGGGTTAAGGATGCAGAGTGTACAGCAGGAAGAGCACTTGTTACTTTTGCATTGATAACCTCATGTCCAAGTAGGGAATGTAACACAACTTGCTTAAATTTCAACCGCTTCTACCTTTGGTGAATTTAACTTGTAAATCTCCTGCAGTTTATGCCATACTTGCAAGTAAAAAAGCAATTTAGAGAAAGCTTTCATGGTTTATGTATCACGCAGGCACGAATACTCATTTTAAAAGCAGAAACAGAAATCTGCAATCAATAATGACCTGATAAAGGCTGGACCAAAGTTTCCAAATGCAGCTCCTGGTGGCAGGCTTCCAAGCCCGTGTTAGGCTTCCAAGCCCACATTAATCTTACAGTTTCCATCCAAAAAAGGGGGTTAAGCCCTGCATGAAGGAGCCTTACAGCATTTCAGAGGCACCTGCTGCTTTCACAGAGAGGAAGCCAAGCACTGCCACAAACAAGTCTTGCTGGATTTGTGCTTTGCCAAGGTATGGGCTGGGAATGGAGCAGCTCTGCTGGCTGTGCCAGGAATGGGATCACTCTCAGCACCCAGGGAAGAGCTGCAGGCTTAAGGGAGTCAGTAAATCTCAAAAGCTAGGTGCTCTGGAATAACGTCCTCAGCAGAAACCTTTAGTGGTATAATGTGGGACATTTAAAGCAAACTTCAGAAATAATTAAGTGACCAGACTCACATTTGGTTTGACTTAAAGCCACTAAGTGCCTGTATATCCTGCTAATGCCAAAAGCTACTGTGGCTTTTTTTATGAAAGAGACAAATCTGGAATATAAAATTAGGCAAAATATTTGAAAACTTTGGCCTATAAACCTTGTCTATATAGCCAGTGTAAACCAAACTCCTAAATATTTAAAGTCTTGTTTGCTTTTTATTAAACCTAATTTTGGTTTTAGGAAAAAGAAAAATGGAAATAAAAGCTCTTATTTTTACTCATAAGATTCATTTAGAGAACTCCATGAGATCACAGTTAGATACATAAATTAAATTAAACTACACAAATAAGTCTTCTTAAGCTTGAAAAAAAAGTTAGGGAAGAATAAATGACCAATTTTTTTCCCTTTATGTCAGCTTCATTTTTAACCATTCTTCCTTGTGCAGCCACCACTACCATTCATGGTGAAGTTTAAGGGAGTTAAGAAAAACAGTGTGTAGCACTCTGCTGCATCTACAACCACTTACTTAATTTTAAATATTGCATGTAAGGTTTTACAATAGTAAATCTAAAAGATGAATCTTGAACACTTGTTAGGAATCCTGACCAGTGGAGTGACTCCACCAGCCTCATTTTTCAGTGGAACTGGGAGAAGGCCCCCAAGCTGTAAGTCAGTGTAGGGTACTGACATATTTGACTTTCCTCAGAAAACCCACTCTTGGCTGGAGGTTTGGCAAGTTTAGAATCAACCCCTCTGCTGGTGTCTACATGCTGCAGAGAACCTGACGTGTTCCAACAAAGCCTGTGTGAAATTTTCAGAATATTTGCTTCCAATATACTGGTGTGTTCACACTTTTCTTGTAAACCTAAGGCAATAGTACACCTACAGTTGTCAGTGCGTTGTTAAGCCACCACACCGGAGAGAGAAGTCACTAGCTTTTGAAAGGGGGCTTGTGCAGTACAGCTGCTGTCTACTTTATAGAAACTTTATTTTAGGCTTTCTTTTGCCTTTCTCGTTCACACAAGGAAGCTTTCATTTCCAAATCATTATGAATTAATTCATTACTGCCACACAGACATATTTATAATTTTGTTTTACCCTGAACAATGTTTATTTTTAATAATTAAAAACCAGTTTGGTTCCTTTAAATCAGTAGTTCAGATTTGCTGTTGTCATACTACAATTAACCTTCTGAATTACTTGGAAAAGGAATGGTCTCATAAAAAGGGGAGAAAACCTCTTCAATTAAATCATAAACATTTTATAACATATATTGTCCTCCTGGGACAAAAAAATGTATAAGTTTTTGTAAAACCATGCTATTAAGGCTGGGGGAAAGGATAATGCAACTCAATTCATATAAAAACAGTTATTAAAACTGCATTTTAAAAATGCATTTTACTTTGTAAGCAGTGGGCAAATAGAGATCTCACACACTATCTATTACAATATGCAGAGGAGGGGCCAATTCTTGCAGTTGAAACTCGATGGTGTGTTCAAATGTGTGTTCATGTCCAAGTGTATGTAACCAGTCTTATTCAGGAACAAAGCTCTTTCTAATTACAGCCTTCATATTAAAAGCTGAGCATGTGCTTGTCTTTACAGAACTGTGGCCAAAATGACTTTACAATGCAAAAGATGAGGCGGGTCACTCATTTCTCTGGTGAATAGTTATCTGCTCCTGGGTTAGGTAGACAAAACAGTATTTCACTGTCAACTTCAGATCAGCCATAGTTAGCTTTATTTGCAATCATTCTGCCTTGCAGTTCAGTCTTCATTATTTGTGGGATTGGAAAGCAAAATTAAAATGTGAAACCCTATCAACATGTGAACTCTGCACCCTCTGACATATGGGGCATGCCCCTCATCCAACACAATCTTTGGTTAACAGCTGTGAGGAGTTTTACCAGGCTAAACAGCTTTTTAGTCTAACCCAGAGGAACTGGCATGTGTTAGCACAGCTACAGAAGGTCTCTACAGTCCCTAAATGCAAAAACATATTGAGGATTGCAAAGAAAAAGTTACAAGGGTGACAGAGTTCAAATAAAATTTGTTCTCTGCTTCATTGAAAGATCAATCTATGCTCACAAACACATTCAAGACAGGCTCATTTGCCACAGGTTTGCATTTGTGAATGCTCAGTATGAAGAGTTCCCACTGACATCCCCAGAAACACTGCTCCTCTGTGGAGTGCAGAGAATTTGCAGCACCTGAGGATTCAATTCAAAGTACTTACAAGATGAGGTTGGAGGGCTGTGTTCCATTGCAAGCAAAATGAGAGGCAGTATCACTATTGTTTCATTCTTGGAGGGGAATTCTTGCCAGTGGAATATCCTAAAAATTCTTCCTGGTGTGCAACCACCCATGGCCATAAGAAGACCTGAATATGGCAAAGCAACAAGATTTGCCTAGGCAATTTTTTGGTGTGGCTACTGTCTGAAGGTAATCCTAGGAGCAGCACATGTTGGTGTTTTTCCACTTAGAGTAGCAATGGAATATTAACTGCATGCAAACTAGCGTCTGTGTCTAGGGCTGCAAACTTCTGCCATGATTCTTCTGCAATGCAAATTATGCATACGGATCTTAACAAGTCTGTGATGCAAATATAGGCAGAACAATATATCCTGGAACTTGAGGCTTACTGTACCTTTAGAGCTCATCTGTCATGCCCAGCTGCCCTCCAGTGCACACAGAGCCTGGTCAGACACAGTAGCCTGAGCAGGCATCAAACAGCCTGAAACACCGAGCAAATGGCAAAGTGTTCTTTTCTTGCCAAACAAAGGAAAAAATAAATTATTTTTGAGGAAAACGGGATATATGGTAGTGATGTCCACATAATAAAGAATCCTGACTAGTTTAAGTAAGTCTGACAGCAGGACAGTTTGTTCATGCCAGTGTAGCCTGTAAACAGCCCACTGACCACTTCAAATCACCACTGTGCTGCATGAGGGGGGACGTGAACACTTATGTGCCCCAGACGTGAGTCAGAGAGAGAGGGCAGTTTACTCCCTTGTCAGTGTGAAGGGTTTGTTTTATTATTCTGGCTTTGACTGAGTTTCTCTGCCTCTTGCCAAGTTAAACTTCCATTATCACAATAATTCTAGGTGCTGCTAAAGGCATTTGGCGAAGCATGAGGAAAGCTAATTGACATGGAAAGGGAAAATTTGCAGGCCATGTTTTCTCCTGTGGAAATGATGTTAAATTGTTGCTGCTGCATTGCACAAATAATTTTGATACATTAACTTGTCTTTTGCTTGTCTTTACCTAAATCTCACCCGAATACTATGGGTTTTTTACGTACCCTTTTTAGCTCTTTGTTGACTGGTTTCTGGAGAACTCACGAAGGCATCCTAGAGAGCAGCTTCCTTCGCATCACTTCGAAAGCTGATATGGAACACCAGTTATACAACAATACAATTATTTCCTTCAAAAGGAGCAGTACTTTATCAAGCCAACTAGCATCTCTCTGAAGGATTGACAGTACTGACTGCAGTCAGGCTCTGCTGTGCCTTGTGCCATGGCACGAGCTGAAGCTCCGCAGTGCAGCAGGGCTGCTGCCAGGTGAAGGTTAAGTCCTTCGTGGCGGCTCTGCCGTGCCCTGCTGAACTATTTTTGCCTGTCATCATCATCCTCATGCACCACCTCAGGTAAAACCCCGACCTAGCCCATGCTGCTTGAAAGTCATTTTCACTGCTCCCGTGGTGACGACTTCGTGTGACAACGGGCTTGCCATCCTTCCCACCCAAAGGTACAAAAAGCATTATTGCCAGAAAACAGCAACATTTCTGAAGCGTTTAGTCTTGCTTTATCTCTGTCTTTGTTCAGTGCTCACCCACACTGACTGTCATTAGTTTCTAACAATTTAAGGCATTCCTGTTTTCAGCTTTCTCTGAAGCAGCATGTAAGCCTCTGACAGTCATATCTCACTGATACTTTCCTGTAATTTAGCAAATCTAAATATAGATCAGAATCTGACTCAAAAAAAATTGAATCAACAGATGCTTTATAAATTTTACACTGTGTTCATCTACTCATTGCAATGACAAAAGCAAAGACTATTAGTCTTTTATAGTGTTAAAACTATGCAACATTTATAATTCATATCTATTTAATAAATACATAAAAGGTTAGGCAAATTACTTCACTGCAAAGTGCTGAAATACATGCCCACTAAATTGTGGCCAAATCTGAAGATGGCTATGAATGAGTCCCTCAGATTTTTTTTAAAAAAAAACAAAAAAACCCCCACCACATCTCTGTTGATTCATTGTATTTTAGATGTCATTTTAAAAATAAAGTAATATTTTATCTTGGTTACTAACAAATATATTATCAATATTTTACTATGGAATTCACAACACTATCTGTCTTGCTAATAGATATTTAGTAAAAATTAGAACAATTCTGTTTTATTTAGAGAACAATAATATTCTTGATGGTTCATCCTCACTGTTCTGGAAGAACAATGAAACAGCACTTACATGAAGGATTTACTGGTTTGCATGCCAGGACAAAAACAGATGGACAAAACAAGTTTAGACAACTGAATCTGAAAAATTGGATGACCTTTATTTCACAAACAAAGTTACAGAAATTCAGAAAAAGTCAAACACTCTTTTATTGCCTTCAATGGAGAAATTCCGGTATTCGTCCTAGAGCCAACCACCTTAATTTAAATCTGATGATGTAAGTTAGTATGTAGCCCTTATGGCCGATACAACATCATTCCTAAAGCACAGATATCTCAAATGCTTTTAAAAAGGCCCCACTCCATTCCCCAAACTACTTATCATTGTCTTAGCTTAGGGTAAGATCAAATCTAATGAAGGAGATATATGGATTTGGTTTTTTGGTTGTTTTTTTGTACTCGGTAGCATTGACTCACAGCCAAGATCAAGTGACTCACAGTGACAATGTCAAGCTTAGGTGAGAGATCCTGACTCTGGCAGCTTGGGGGTGAGGATAAGTCAGAGATACACCAGGCAGACAAAACAAGAGGTCTGGAAGGCTGCTAAAGAGTTAAGGAGGAAAGAGAAAACACATCCTTATTAGCAACAAAGCACAAGGTTCAGATCACCGGTTTTAAGGCATGCAAAAGGAAATTACACAAAGGAAACCTTCCGTCGATGTTTCTGAAATATCCAATAGTGCTCTTCGCTGAAACCATAAGAATTCAAGCAATCCAGGAAGAGAGCAATGATAAGGCAAGGCCACTCCAACAAGTAAGTTTTGTAACTACACCCATATATATTACAGATTTGGAAGGGGTATTTAAACTCTGTAAAATCTATTGAATACAAATACTGAATTAAAAATATTCCCACATGTATTTTTCACACACATTTGAGAGCACAAGCGTAAACTGAAATTGTCATGAAAAGCTGATCAGTGTTCCTTTCAGCTTTAAATACAATGCGTTCTAAGAATCTAAGAGATTCAAACTAAACAAAAGAAAAATTAAAACCTATACAGGAGAATCACCTTATGCAAAAGCAAATAGAAAACCTTCCAAAATATGAAAGAGCAAAGTTTGGGAATGACAGTTCATTCAGCAATCAAGCCCCAGGGGCAGCTAGGTATTTGGTACATTTGCAGCTAGGTATAGAAAATTGCTTCTTTTTCATCTGCCTACTGTTAAGAGATCAATATATTATTGACATAACGCACTAGAAATCAGCTGCTATCATAGGAAATAATCAAGGCCGCTTCCCATGTTCTTGTGGTCCTCCTCAGAGAAGCATTCTACTCACTAAGGATTCCTGTCAAGTTTTTTGTCCTTCTGCACTGATCACACTGGGAACTTTTGTTCACACACAGCAAGGGATGAGCACGGGATCATGTGAATGGGTAGGTCCTTCCTCCATACAGCTCTTATGCAAAAATCAACTTGAAACGTGATGGAAAGGGTAGTCCTCATGAATTCTCATCAAGCAATGTAGCAGAGGGACAGCCTTGCCCTGTGATTTTTAAATGAATACTTGGAATCCTACCATGAGAATACGGGTTTCTTATGTTCTATGTGGGTTTGTGTGAATTCCATATCTAGAAAATTCATTTGGTACCATGATTTTTCTAAAAGAGATACCTTTATGAGAGCATGAGGACATTTAGCTTTCACTTTGTTGCCTGTCCCAGCAGTGTCTCCTCTACAGTCATGTCACACTGAGAACATGGACCGATGCACCTGCTTGAAGTGGCTGGTATTCTAAACGGGACACTGTCACGTCAGAATATAATTTTTAAGAGACCCCTCTGCCTGGATTTCTGGCAGTCATGACTTTGGTCTTGACTTAATTCATGTACATCCCAATGCCCAAGTTATTCTCCATTAACTTTATTGGGACTCTGCCCTGGCTCGGGAGAGACGTGATCAGGCCCCGGGCACAATCTGTGACTGCAGTTGTACCAAGCACTTTTGCTTTCGAGTGAAAGAGCCTCTCTGCAATCATTCTCCTGGCAGGAAAGATGCTGAGGCAGACCACATAATATTATGACCTTAAGGATTTTTATTTTCTTTTCGTGGCAGGGTTAAAGTGCTCCCTCTTCTGCATCTCTCAGCTCTATCAGCCTTTGTTTCTCAGAGCTGTTCAAAGATCCAAAAAGGCAGAACCCTCCTGTTCTGCCTTTTGCAAAACAAGCTGCTGTACTCAGAATGAAAATGCTCTGCAAAGACACAGCTTTTTATTCTCAGTAATTCCATTTTTCTTTTTTAGCAGAAAATGGTTTAATTCTGTCTAACAAGCAATTAATATGTTCTTCCAAACAAATCAGAACTGGAGAACCAAATTAACACCCTTCAAGACTGATACATCAGCGCCGGATTTCACAGAATGCTTTATGACCCTTACACCTAATCTAATGGATGGATTTTGAGCATAAGAAAGACTTAACATGGCTTGAATTTGAACACTTTGACTTCTTCTAAGTGTGTGTCACTAATTACAGTGAGACTTTATTAAACCAAGTGGTCATCTATGTATTTCAAAGACAAGAAAAGCTTTTAAAAAACCAGCAACTACTAAACGTTATATTCACTGTTATTTTTATTGAGAAATACCCAGTGAAGGAATATTTACCATTTCAATGCTGCATACATATCAAGATTATTTGTAAATCTAAAACCAACTAAATATTAAACACATAGCAGTATCTAGTCAGAACCAGGGATATCAGCTGCTAATTATTTCCACTTGTCTTTCACTTCCTTCAGCTCATAAACAGATTTAATAAAAAAAGAATCATGGAATCAAAACAACATATTCATGGGGAGGTATGTTCATTTAAGCAACAGGCTGTTCCAATGTAGCTTTTAATAAGATAGATGAAATTGAGTAAGTGATAATTTAACCAATGACAGAAATGATTTTGCATACATTGCAATAATGTCAAGCTTTGAATTCTAATGAATCCCCTGTTTTTCTCATAAAACCTCAGCTCTTTTAGTCAGTTAATTAGGCTGTAATTTCATTTTTTGCTTGGGGGAGTGTGCAAAAAAGTGCAATTCTAGGGACTGTATTTAACAAAAAAAAAAGTTGATAAGAAGGAAACACCTTAAAAAACAGGCAGTAAAGGAAAAAAAAGAACACAATGTTCAAAATTATGCAGGTTTTGTGTTGTATGGCAGGCAGAGCTCATGATTATACATATATTCAAAGTATCCATAGCAGGATGTAGATGCTGGGAGTCCAGGTGGTAGCATTGCTGCAGCACCTGCAAAAAAGATGAGGCAGACTGGGAATATCATTTGTGCTACTGAGCTCTTCATGGACTAATATCCAGGATAATATCCAGCATCAGGGTATATATGAGAGTGGTCAAGTGTACACAGAGTTAAATAGCCTAAATAAATGGACAACAACAGGGCAAGATTCTAATGATGCCTCACTCACATAGGGTAACTTTGTCCTGAAGAAGTGCCTCTGAAAACAAGACTAAATCAGCCTGCATGCCTGCACAGCTTCTGCAGTGCCAAATCTGGCAGCAGAGGTTTCTGCCAATTATTTTTTGTTAAGGGAATTGGACTGCAGCCTGGGATTCATTTTACATATAGTAGAGCAAAAGTTGGCCTACATATAAAAATTCACACTGGTAAAACTGTGTCAGTTTGGGGTGTGATATTTTGCTAACAGTTTTACCTTTAAAAGACCTAAAGTAGATGTGGTGAAATCTGTGCCGAGTTACCTTATACTCACTGAGGTTCTTTGTTGGGTTGGTATTTTCTCCTGGTTTTCAGCTAGAATAAACAGGCTAAACTGTACAACTATGACACCTTACAGCAGACTGCATATTCATCCATTCTTATCAAAATAATACAGATGACACGTAAGTCCAGACAGGTACCAGAACCCCCCTCCAAAAAAGGGAGGATCATTATTAGGCCCCTTGCACCAGTCATCTCTTTACAGAACCACAGAACAGCTAAGGCTGGAAGGGATCTCCAGAAATCATCCGGACCAATGGCCTTGCTCAAGCAGGACTGCCCAAAACTGGTTGTACAGGACCATGTCCAAACAGCTTTTGAATGTCCTCAAAGATGGAAAATCCTGGGCAGCCAGTGCTCAGTCATCCTCACAATGAAAAAGTGTTCACAATATTCAGACTGAATCTTTACAAGAAGAATAAACTCACTGGGTACAGATATTAAAAAAACCCCTACCAAATATACTAGAATTTTAGAGAGGTTAACTAATATATGTAACACCCAGTGTTACCAGAAATTAGTCTATTTCTTTGTTCTAAAAGTGGTACCAGTGCAATGGCCTCATTATTCACACTTTCTAGAAATCAGTGTTTATACTGAATAGAGAAATTCACCATATTTAATTGAAAGGTAAAGAGGTTTGAAATTAAATCTCCTTGGATATCAGCAAACTGAGACTTTTCAGAAAGACATAATCAAAAATAAGCTTAATTTTTAATGTGCATTACCAGGTTGCCTTGTGGTTTGTTGTTTTGTTTTGTTTTGTTTCATTTCGGTTTTTGTTGGTTTTGTTTTTTGGGGTTCTTTTTGTTGTTGTTGGGGGGGGGTTTTTGTTTTGTTTGGTTGGTTGGTTGGTTGGTTGATTGTTGTTGTTTTTTTTCCCCCTCACGTTAGTTGTAGATAAAAAGAGATCATATTGTAATACAAATGTTTTAAGAGTCAAGATTTACGTGGGGAAAAATTAATTTGTTTTCCAACTACATCTTGTTTTATTAGAATCATTATTTCGAAGAAGACCGAGCAATGAAAAAAGAATTGGTTTTCATTTTTAACATTTCCTCCCTGCATTAATACTCTTAGTCAATTGCAGTAATCAGTTTCAGTTTGACCCACTGAGATTTCAAATTGTAGAGTCTCGAAGGGTAGCTGGCTCTTGCATCTTTTCCATATACTATTTTCTCCGACAAAACAATTTTGGCAACCACATGTCAGGTTCTTGGCAAGGGATCTGACCTGACCATTTTAAGCACTGTTTTCTTAATATAATGTTGACATATGGCTATTGTGCTCTTAATGTAGTTATTTTGTGTCTGCTGTGTTGTTGCTATCTCATCTTCTGAATTTTCTTCAGGCAATTACTGTCAGAGGCAGTTAATTTCTTCTGCTACATGTTAACCGGTTGCCAACATTTCCCTCTTTTTGGTGTGGAGGGGGTATTTATGAGGCCAAAGCGATACTATTACAAGGTGTCCTAGGTACATCTGTATACTTGCAAGGCCATCTAAAAATATCCTGATCACACACCAAAGAAAGGTAGAGAAGCTTTGGAGAGAGTAAAGCTGTTCTTTTGGCTTTCACATGTCATGAAGCCAGAAAAAAACACACTATGTTGCTTTCATGTCTAATATGTTGAATAGTTGCCTGTGGTTAATTACACTGCATCTTGGAAGGTGCCACAATCAGGTTTAAGCCAGTTGAAAGTGATGTGAGGAAACAGATGGAAAAAAACTCAGGTAACCATAGAAAGGAAGTAAAAGAGCTTTAGTGGTAAGTGGGCAAAATACCACATTTAACCCTTTCACACTGTGAAAAAAGGAAACACCCCTGCAAGAAAAAAACAGTACAAGCTAACACGCATTGTTCACTACCACTGTTGACAATATTTTAACCTTGAGAATGCAAGACCAAAGGATAAACTGAGAAATGAGATAGCTGGTAGGCACAGATTTAACACAGGACAGGGGAGGAGATGTCCTTCACATTAGCTCTTGCTGGTTCACAAAGCTCTCCACATCCTGTGATGGGGAGCAGCTGCCCCGCTGCAGTGCTGTCCAACATCCATCAAGGCTGCACCCTCCCTGACCAGCCAGTAGTATTTATTAAACTGTATGGCTTCTGTTTGGTTCTTGTGTCTTGTTCTAATGTACCTTAACTCTAAACTATTAAAAAACTGCCAACAGAGTATGAGATCAGGAAGTTTTTATTCTACCAGGCTTCACAGGGCTGTCTGAATGGTCCTCTGAGGACCTTCTTTCTCTCCATTTAATTCACCTCACAGGCACCTGAACTGGGCAGTGTGAGGACCTGCTCATCATCATTGTGTTACAGGGCTTTGTTCACGTTCCCGTGTGTGACGCAACTTCATTTTCCTGTGTCTCTACTTACAGAACGGGGTGACAAGACCTACTTCACCACCTGCAAGTATTCCAGCATGTTATCAGGTAATCAGCTTTGCCTTTAAAGGTATGACTTGTGGTCATAATGTTTGCTTTCTTGGAACAAATTGCAGATCTCCAGAAAATCAGCATCTAAATTTGTTGCAGAAACTCATTTTGAATGCAAGTTAAGTCCTATGTTTTCGGATTATACCCCACAAATACTAAAATAAGCACTTCCTGAGGGCTGGAAAATAAACCTTGAAAAAATATACCCTTGATTTCTCAGAGAATCAAGAGTAGATATTTGAAGAGAAAGAATTGAAGTGATCTATTCCTATACTTTGTAGTTTGCCACATTCTGTACTGAAATCAAACCAACCATTAAGTCACAGGAGAACATGTACTATTTACAACAAACTAAATATAACAGTTGGTTTTACTCACAAATGCTCCTACTTTTCTTTAGTGATTTCTAAAAGAATTTTCTTATATGACCATAGGTTTCACAAATGCCAGTTAGACAGACATGACAAGGGTACTGAAAGCCTCATAAAAGCAGCAGTTACACTTTACTTGAGCACTTAGAATAAATTGTATCCGTAGCAGCTAATCAGACAACTGGTTAGCAATTTAGAAACCAGTTTATTCATAAAATTAAATGTAGCATCAAAACCAATGTGGCAATATGACTAAGCTGTAATCGTATAGGTTGAAGCATATTGGACAAGAGACCTGTTTGTGAAGTTCATGAGAATTCGAATGTACTGCAATATTCTATCCACCATCATCATTATCTTGTACAGGTACCTAGTGGACAAAATAACAATCTGAACTACAGAGAAACTGTTGAAATTACACAGTTGAGTGAAATGCTGATTACAGCAGCAGCCCTCTTTTTTTCTCCCTGTCACTCCCACCCTTTTGTTCTCTTTCACTTCGCTTTTCTCCTCAGAACAGCAGAGAGTGGTACAATGTGGTATATTGGTCTTATTAGCACTCCTGTACACTGAGCCATGTAACTGCACCCCTCCCAAACCCACACTGCTCAGCATCCCTACTGCCAAGGCACACACTTGCCTGCACACCTTCTTCTCTCATGGGCTGTCTCCTTGTCTGCCCCAGCAAAGGAGAGCTGCTTTCTGCCCACTTTGTGCACTCAAATGCCTCATTGTTTAAATGAAATTACAATTCTGACCAAACTCTTTATCTCTTGAAACCAAGTTTGAATGTAACAGATAATACAGTATTCACCATAAATATTACTCTGTTCCACGACTGTAATTTTTAGCTCCTAATTGAAATGTTTCTTATTTTCCTTTCCTCAGTGAGCTTTTTTAAGGAATAGCTGAATGAGATTGTGTCAGAATACACAGAGTATTGCTCAAAACAGATTAATTTTTTTTTTCAGAGAGCAAAATATACTAGTTCCAAAATAAGTTTACCTGACGTGAATCTAGATTGTTAAAATTTGGCCTTTCCACTAGCTTTCATAGCCAAGTCATTACGAAAGCAGAATTCATTAAAAGTTATCTAAAGAACACCTATGTGTCATGGCAGGATATAATCCTTGTGTGAGGACTAACATAGACTACAAAAATGTCCACCCATCTGAGGCATCCTTTTGAGTGCCACAATGTCATGGTTGGTTGCAAAAGGAGAGGTCTCATTTTTTAAGAGATATTGTAAGATCCCTTAAACCACAAAAAAACATACTTTCTCAATAATTTTACTTCAAAACGTAAATAATTACTTCATATTTTTCAAAGTTATCTTAAAATAGGGAGCTACAGGGGGAAAAAAATCATTTCAGACGACAGCCCAGGAACTGAACGGATTACTTGATGCCATCCCCAAAACCTGGTTCACAAAATATCTGGCTCATTGGCCAGGGAAATGGGAAGTCTGTGCAGTACCTGATCTATTATTCTGAGCTGCTGAATTTTTCTTCTTACCTCTCCACCCCTGATGCATTGTAGCTATCACATTCAGTGTGATTAAGAAGATGCTCTAAGACAGTGCAAGTCACCTGTGAGACAACAGATACATAAAAACAAGGGTCAGGAAAAGGAGCTGCTTTGGGGCTTGGATGGAGCTGCCGCTCAGCCGTGCAGCAGAGTGAGAGAACAGGTGTCTGCTTCAGGACAAGGGAAACTTTAAGAAAAAAGAAAGCTATAAAAAAGGAAAAAATACAGCTGACTGGTTTCCATCTTCCTTTTGCTTTCCTGCCTCCCTTCACCACCAACAGAGAGATAATAAATTGAAAGACTTGTTGTTGTCAATGAATCAGGGTCCAGTCTCCATTGATGTCTAGAATCCAATTTGAAATCATCATACCATTTTCCAGGTAATAGATGTAAAAGTTTCTGTAGGAGATAAAGCACCTGAAGTTGGATCACATCATCAGTTTTGTACTGATGAGACATTGGATGGGTTTTCTATTACATATCCAAAGAGTGAACATCTGTCTTACCAGAAAGCTTATTCAGGCTCAGCCAAAAGCTTTCATATTCAGGGATACATGTCATAATTCGAGCCTAGTGAACTGGAGATATTCTGGGGGAAGAAGCATGCCAGTACAGAATATTTTAACACAGCTGAGATTGGTCTAACATGGAAAGGACACTCAGAAAAAAGACATAGTTTTCTATTCCTGTTTAATTCTAAGTAATTTTTTTTCCCTGTAATTCTACTCTACTACATATACACTGAGCACCTAATAGCCACTCAAAAAAAAAAAAAAATATATATATATATATATATATAAAAAATCATAATAATAAAAGGAATGTTAAACAAAAGAACAAAAAATTTCGAAAGCATTGGTTGTAAAAGCATTGGCTCATGTGGGTTTTTTTATAAAGACATAACAGAACAATTCTCCCAAGATAAGGCAGACCTCCCAAGACTCAGCAAGCCTCCAGAAAGTCTTTCTTTCTGGCCATCAAGGAGATCAGGTTCCAGAGGAGTCTTCCTTTAAAATACATGGGGAGAAGCAAGCTTTGAATGTGCATGGTTTTCCTCCTGATGGCAGCTGTCTGTGCAGTGATCAGCCTCCACATCACACACCTTCCCAGAACACCTGAAGTCATCTGGGGCAAATATTGCCCCATGTGACCATAAAATAGGACCTTCCTGGAGTCAGACCATGCTGTAAATCAAGCAGCTGATAGAAAAATTATCTTCCCAAGAGGACCTTTAGAAGACATTCCATTTTGGATACTTAGGTATCCAGGTACAAAACAAGAGGACCCAACCTGGAAACATCATCAACATTAATCTATTTGCATGAGTAAGTATTTTGCAGACTCATGACTTTATTTCTTAAGTACCGTTTGTAGAAATGGCATCCTAAAGCTCCTTATGGAATTAAATAACACTGTCCACTCTCTTGTATCTGATATAAATTACAGAAAACAGCATCGTAAAGATATTGCACGGTGAATAAATTAAACCATTCAGTCGTAAGGTCAATGACCGAAGGAAAGAAAAATTAAGAGACATAGGCAAAAGAGGAAAGATATGTTTCAAGATCGGGTTTGAAAAGAGATAGTCGATGAGGCAGAGAGACATATTCATGCAATGGGACTGAGTACCAAGAAAAACTTTCAGATGTTCTGATAGCCAGACAAACCAACCACGGACAGGCTTGACTAGATTCATGGTACATGGAGGCTGTCACACATCTTCCTACACCAACAGTAATTCTCACACCTCACGAATTAATTATAGGGAGAAGCCTGGTGCTTGACTGGTCTATAACTTGTTATGTCTCTAGTTTTTCAGTTCACTGCCTATAAAAGGCATTTATGCTAGCACAAATCCAGCAAGACACTAGGAGTATAACTTTGACCCATAAACGGGAGACATGCGGAGTGTTTCCTGAAAGAAAGGACAACATTTGTGATGGTACTCCAAACCCTTCTGGGGTTATGTGCAGCCATCTTGGGACACCAGAAATCCAAGGTGCTAAACAGGTGGACGAGATTACTGCAGTCACAGCAGGATAGTCACAGCAGAAACTCCAGTCAGGTGGCATTGGGTGTGGTTTTCTCTTCTATCAAAACTCATGGGCCGTACCCACATCCATGTTCAGGTGTCCTGTTCAGGCCACTAATTTCAATGAATCTTAGATGCCTAAATGCCTCCATGAACGCAGGTTTTATGCCTAGTCTTCAGCAAGTCATTTAAAGATTGTGTAATTCAAACCCCTCCCCATTAAGCTGGGATGTTAGCACTTGGTAACAATAAAATTAAGCCAGTGAAAAGTTCTTGTAATAACACACAGCACTAGAGCCATAATAACATTTTCTGTGTTGCGTCAACCACAAGACAAAAAATCCACGGTTAGAAACAGTTGCCAGGTAGGGTTTACCGACCCTACAGGCAGAGCAAGACACTGTCAGACCCAGAAGGAGCTTCTGAAAGTTCGTTTAAACCTGCTTGTATGCCAGTTTCCTGCTGTCATGCTGGGTCTTTTCTCTTAAGGGAGGGGAATCATTTCTATGATTGTAAAAGTCTCATTGCACTATGTACACTGTCACTCCAGGTCCTCTTGCCCCTGTTCCCACAGGCACCTTCTCCTTAAACTAGGAAACCCGGAAAACAGTCACATTGTCAAGCTGCTTCTAAATCATGGTGTTAACTTTTAATACTCTATAGAGGCAACTGCTGATGAATAATATGGCCTATCCTGCTAAACAGAAAAAAGAGAAAAATTAGATATGTTGTTTTTGTCTGAAGACAAAGGAAAATGTAATCTTATAGGTCTACCGGTAGAACAGGTAGAAAGCATTTAGGTTCTCCACTTTGGCAAAGACTTTTCATCTTTCCCAAGCCTAGTCATGCCAGCCTGTGTTTTCCACAGTGATATCTTTTTTTTACATTAGGAGAAACCATAGGCTTTGACTCACTGAGCACTTCCAGATTCATAGAATCATAGAATTGTAGAATTATTTAAGTTGGAAGAGACCTTTAAGCTCAGCAAGTCCAGCCATCAACCCAGCATTACCACTGTAATCATACTATTTTATTGGGAGGTACAGCCAAATTGTGCTTCCATGAGCACTGGTTGTGAGGAGAATCAAGTAGATCAAAGAACTCATAGAAAGCTATAAAAGGCATTTTGTATGCACCACTGCTTTTGAAAACTTGGGTATTAAAACCCCTTCCTCTCAATTTTCTCCCCTAGTGCAGAAATGTTGTACCTGCTCAATACATCAGGGCATAATGAAGCTGAAATCAAGATTGGAAATAATATAAGACTCTTGGGGGGAGCTGCCTCAGAGGAATGATTGCTTAGCAAATTCTTCCTAGGAAGGGGAAGGGACACATGTTATGTCTTATTGAGCTTGACTGTTGAAGTGAGACCCCAAAGATTGTGTATGGTACATGGCAAGGTTAGACGTTTGCAAAACACACGTTCTTGATATGCTCTTTAAGTCACACGGACACTCACTAATTCTTCATTAGGCTGATAATCCCTCTGCGTGAAAGGACAAAGACTACAGATTTTTCCATGTAGTCTGGGAGCCATGAGGTCAGCTTTACTGAATGAATTTATCAATAGAGTTAGAGTTTCAATTTGTCTAATATGTTTTACCTAATAAGGCAGTTCCTGTCGTAATTGCTGTTGTAGAGATAGGAGGTTAATCTTTTAAGTGATGGCACTGGACTCACCTACTGAGAGATGACCTGGAGCTCTCCAATAAAACATTCATGGCTTCATGCCTCCTCTGTTGCACTTAAATCTATGTTAACACTTTCAAAAAGGTAGAAAGTCAGGTCTATGCTCTGCAGTGATCAGTGGCACCACAGTAAGATATCATTGCATTTAGCTTAGTTAGATAAAAGTTCAGTCTTTGGTAGATTTTGTAGTGGGTGGAAATGACAGATGGAATAAGTCTTTTGTTCAAAAGCTTTGTTCTCCTTCTGCATTAGTGCAAAGAAGTTTTCTGTGATGTTTTCCTTGCTGTCCAAGAGACTGGAAGCACCAATTATTTTGCTTTGTTTCCACTGGAAAATAAAGTAAAATAAAATAAAAATATCATATTTACTGAGTACAGTGTGAGAAGATGCAAAGGGTAAAAAGGGACACACATCCACCCCTTCCTTACCAAGGAATGCCCTGAGAAGATTACATAGGGTAATTGAAGGATATAGAAAACAAAGAGCTGGAAGTAACTGATAAGAATAGCAGAACTTTACAGGAATTACTCTGCCATGTAATAAAAATTACAGTGTGGTTGAATAGCACTCACGAACTAGTTACACCATACTATTAAATCCAGGCGACAGAGGTTGCTTTCATCTGTTAATGACAGAGTTATGATTATCAGGTGAAAAATGGTATTCAAGTGTGAATCATCAAGCTCAAAACTACTGTTTTCTTTCTGAAAAATGAGAAGTTTCTCCTCTGCAATGGTCAAGTTACTAGTGCAGGTCAAGCACAGAATGTGATTTATTGGCATCTTATTTATTATTATTAGATGGATGTTACACTTTCAAATTGCTTGTTAAAAAAGTGAGGTAGTTAACAAAGATACAATGGACGTAATTTTAAACTTGTGACCCAGTTAAGAAAATAGATACCTGCAATCACAGCAAATACCAGTCTGCAATGGGGAGTCAGTAAACTGCCACCAGCTCACTGAGGAATTCAGCTGAAGAAGACTCAGAAGAAGAAAAGCAGCAAATATAACAGCTGAAGATTAAAGTCTAGTTAGCAGAGGCAAGGCCAAATATTGTCCTGGGCAATAACTTCCTCAGAAGTTGAAACAGATACCTCTTACAAGGTCTTTTTCAAGCCACATTCAGAATAGTTTCTTTGATGTGCTTCTTCCTGAAGAAGATAATCAGGTATAGAGGAAGAACCTAGAGAACAAAGAATTCAGGAGTAGACTAAAACATAAAGATTAAGATAAAATCAATATTTCAGTCCCTAAAAGGAATGCCTTTTGTTTAATTAACAATTTTTTCTAGGAACAAAATGGAACTTGAAAAATCCTTGAAAAATCCTACTAAAAAAGGCACACAAGGGTTAGCATAATTTGGAAGATGCAGCATAAGTGGAGCCATACTGAATACGAAGATGAGACACATTTAGTTTAAACCTCAGAAAGGGATTTTCTCAAAGGAGGATGAAACATAATGTTTGCTATGTGCAAAACATAAAGATTGCATCACCATGCTTTTAGATACAGCATATGAACATATCTGCTGAAAGTCAAAAGTGAAAGACTCTAGGAAGCTGCCAGACCTAGGGAAAATGAATATTCTGCAAATATATTTATTTTACATGTAAAGCAAAGCAAAGAAAAATGTTGTTAAATATTTACTCATCACCCGGTAGCTTATTAATCTTTGTTGCAGCAAATACAGCTGACTATAGAGTGTGGGCAGAGATGGTCCTTACCAATAAATAAGCGGAAGATGCACCACCACAGCCTGGGGCTCCTAGGTAAGCAAAAGCCCTAACGGGGCAGTGACTCAGCTGCATGAATAGCAGATGCACAGGCAAATCTGGCCATTACTCTTACATCCTCTTGCTTGTGTTCTTGCTCTGTGATTTCCTTCATCTGGCCCCCAGAGCTGTCCTGCTCTAGCAGACATCTCACAGCTATTACTGAAGCACCACTCCAGAATCGCTGGAGTCCATGAAGATGTGGACTATCTTCTGATGACCTGCTTTAGGCACTTAATATTGAGGGTTGCAACAGCTGAAAATCAAATGCCTTGTCCCAGCCTGGTGACCTGGGAGCAAAGGCTCCTCTGCTGGTGTGTGGGGAATCTGATTCAGGTCGTCAAATGTCTTTTCTCTCCCCTTCATCCTCTAGGTTTCCTGGACATGGAACTTTCTACCTCCACCTGGTAGGAAACACTGATTGCTAGCAGGTCTGCTCTGGAGCTTGGTGCAGTCTGACACCACTGCCTGACACCACTTCCCTGCCTTTGCACGACAATGTGGCGGTAGATCCCCAAACCCAGGAGGAGGAGACTTAAAATCTGAACTCTGCTTCAGACAGAGGGCACCAACTCCATCTAAATCCCATTTCCCTGGGAGTACCTAGCTGTACAGGTTGCACACTAGGAAAGAATGTTCCCTCTCTTAAAACTGTACCTTTTTTGTTCCCCTGCACACTTCTGTGCAGGACTCACAGCACCAGAGACCAGATAGGGAACCTGCCTGCACCACCCAAAAGAAGTGAGAAAGGTCTGACTCATGGTTGCTGTCACTCAATGTGCCTCTTCAATTCAAAGGAAAAATACCAAGCCTGCTGGAATAGGAAGCAGATGACCTTGAGAGACTCCCCTCCTCATGGATGGCATGGAGGCATAGAGGAAGTTGCTTGATTAGCTCTTGATAAAAGTAAATAAATAAATAAAAAAAATTAACACATCACACATGGAAAAGACCACAAAATATCTAACAGATAGCTTCATTGGAAAATGTGCTAAGAGCAGCAGTGGGCCCTGGCAATAAAATCATGACTAGCTGTTTTCCTTGGGGATACACTGCCCTTCAAGTGTGAGTTATTTAGCAAAAGTCCAAAGGTCTATGTTATGCAAGAAGGCAGATTAGACGGTCATAGCAGTCCCTTCTGGTCTTTTGCAATTAATCTATGACATGATGTCAGAAGGTTGGTTCAACATAGCCCAAAAAAAAAGCAATTTCCTTGCTGATAAATGAAAAAGTAAATCAATTTTTAGTCCTAGATGAGGATGGGATTCCACTGGTCCCTAGGGGCTGTTTCCCTGTTCAGGCCCTGAACAACTGAGCAAGAGACTGCTGGACCAAACAGCATGTGCTCTTGCCAGGGCCTGGATTTATTCTCCCTGTTTCCAGCAAAATCACGGCCACAAAAGGTGAATTCTGGCTTCTGAGGACACTGATGAGCTTAGATGGGGTCTTGGCTTCCAAAGGAGTACAGAATGCTCAATGATAAGCAGCTAAAGAAATTATGGAAGTCAGGGAAGGAAAAAATGAGCTGATATCTATGCTGCAGGATCACAACCTCACTGGTCTACGTTTTCCCCACTAATTCAGATCTTCAGGTCAAGACTGGACACTGAAAGACAGTTTTCAAGGAATTTTACTACAAAATTAAGCAGGTATTAGGTAACTGATTCTCCATTACTTGTGTGATGCCAGGGGCAATGCTCTTCTTACCTCCAGTTCTCCAGGGAGGGAAGTAAAACAAAACAAAAAACAAACAAACAAACAAACAAACAAACAAAAAGTAAAGAGAACTGGTTGAAAGTGGAATAAGCAAACTCCCAGACCCGTATTTCTACCACCAAATTTCACAATCCCTCAAAGATCATTCCTTCATTTCCAAGACTCATACAACTTAAATTCCCATGTAAATTTAAATCTCTATTTAGATAGCACTGTTTTCTCTTTCCTGTACTGGGATCTTACAAAGAGAGAAAACAACGGTGGTCAGAGCCAATGGCTGTAATACAAAATGGCAGAAGGAAACCAAACCACAAAATGAGTTATACACGATCATCTTCAAGCACTGAAATTGGGGGAATTATACTGCCAAGAGGATTTCTCTACGGCAAATGCAAATGTAAGTATTTCATTAATGCTGTTGCAGAAACTATATAATTTATTATATTTTTAAAATTTCTCATTGGTTATGTTTAGGTATGTAACAAAATAATTGATGCACACATTTGCAAAGGACAGATACAGGGAAACTGCTCAGAAATAATGTGAAGTGGAGCCACAGTGTCTTTATTTTGTATTTGAGGCATCTTCCCAGTCAGTGAACCTCTGTGGAAGATTAATGTCATTTGAACTTTTATTGTGGAATATCATTCGTGCACTGTCACACTTCGCACAAATGGTGCTTCAGTCACAGTTGGGTAACACTCCAGCATACTATTTCCCAGGCATCTGAGAGTTTAGAGAATTATTGAAGGGCAAACTGTACTCATTTGGTAATAAGGCAGAGTGCAGTTGCAGTCTCCATATGAATTCAACAAATGGAATCAATGTTAATTTCATTGAACGCAGCAAAATAGTTGTGACAATATCCCCAGTGAAATATTCCACTAGAGAAAAGAGGTGGAGAATAGTGTTACAGTGTTTTGTATTATCTACACAAAGGATTCTAGAGAAAAATACAGAAATGTATGTGGAAAAAAATGCCTTAATAATTTCTGAAAAAATATACTCATTTGAAAAATCAAAACTGTTATTTTTCCTAGTTTTAAGCTTTGATTTTAAGAATTTGCTGCAGAAGAAAAAATAAAGAAACCAACTGAGATTCACTTCCTATTTTTACCAACCACATCCAGATTTGAGGTAGTCTAGATGTTTCAAGTTGGCATTACTGTTTGTGCAAATACATGTTATACTGATCCTGAAAGTAAACATTTTCCAAAGCCACGATTTGTTAGCACTGTCTTCATATATTATAGTCAATTAGTCAATAATTAGTTAAATAATTAAAAATATAATTATGTAATGATGTTGCCTTATTTTTAAATTAAAGACTCATTCACAGGCTGATTCCTTTTTTCTGATTATATGTTTCTTCGCTGCTAAGTACAGAAAGTTTGTGCACATAAGCCTTGGTTGCTTTTTTCCCCTTTTAGATTTAAAACAGGATTCTGTTAATAAACAGACAAGTGCTTATTAATATGCTGTAACCAGCAAAGACACAAATGTGCAACTAAATACTTGTGCATCTCCCCCAGATGTAAATCTATCTGCAAGAACCATCCCTGATGTGTTAGAGACCTCTAGAGCTGTAGTTCTTCTCATGAAACTACAATTGCTTGTATTATCAATTATTTTATTAGGGCTATGGTTCAGGTATACAATATCAAACTTTCATTTAAAAAAACTAAACAAACAAGCAAAAACCCTACAATAAAACAAACAAACTCCCTAACTAAAAATGAGAGGTCCCTTGCAGAATTATCAAAATATCTCCAATACGCCATCATAAAGCGCACAATACCCCAGCAACTGCCATGGTTTAAGTATCTTTAGACACTTGCTGGAAACAGAGGGATATGAGCCTTTAGAAAGGGTCCTGATGCCACGCAGAGGATGTGGCAACACTGTTAGAGAAAGAGAGAAGTGTCAGTGCTGTGTACTGGCACCCAGAAAAGTAATTTCTACACAAACATCACAGCCTTAAGACAACCAAAATCAGGAATTCAGTGTTTATTTAACCATCCGTTCATTTATCTGGTTTTCATCTATCTATACCAAAGCTATAGGACTTCCAGCTTGCAAGGTCTGCAAAGAGGGACTAGGATAGCTTGGAGTGAAGCAAGACACACTCTTCACCTCACCCTTCAGAGCTAAATCTATGTTTATAACTTAGGAACAGAAATTTATTACTCCAGTGCTCTCCATTCACCCTCCTATCTAGCTACCTTTTGTGGTTGTGTTAATGACACTTTATATTCTGAGAATTTCTTTCATCTGGGCACACAGTTGTCAACAAGATTGCTTGGTGTAATGCCATGCCCCACTGCAGCCACCTCCTGCTCTTCGCCTTAGGGCTGCAAAGAGACCTTACCTCCCTGCAAGTTGGAGTTTGTGACACAACCAAAACAAACACAGGGCTATTCATTAGTCCGCCGGTAGATGCAAATGGAGACTTATGCAGAAGAACAGTTACAATTTGAACAAAACATTTGCCCATTATCTCATGTCTTTAAAAATGATATTGTTTTACCCAATGCAAAACATTCCTATCAAAAACTCATTAAAGTCACCTTACATTATTCTTAAGGTCATTTAAAATCACCACTATGAGCCTGAATTAAATCTCAACAACAAATGTATCCTAATGACTGGAGGGTTAAATACTGAATCACAGAAACACAGAATGGGTCAGATTGGAAGAGATCACAGTGCATCATCTGGTCCAACCTCCCTGCTGGAGCAGGGTCATCTCAGAGCACATAGCCCGTGATTGCATCCAGATGGTTCTTAAATATCTGCAGAGAGAGAAACTCCACAACTTTTCTGGGCAATCTGCTCCAGTGCACAGTCACCCACATAGTAAAGAGGTTCCAAATATTCCAGTGGAACTTTCTGCGCATCAGTTTCTGCCCATTTCCTCTTGTCCTATTGCTTGGCATCACCAAGATCCTGCATCCATCCTCTCGACATTCCCCATTCAGACACTTGCATACACTGATGAGGACCTCTTTCTGTTGTCTCTTCCCAGGGCTGAACAGGCACAGCCCCCTCAGCCTTTCCTCATAAGAGAGATGCTCCAGACCCTTGATCATCTTTGTAGCCCTTCACTGGACCTGCTCCAGAAGCTCTGTGTTTCTCTTGTCCTGAGGAGGCCAGAACTGGACACAGTACCCTAGGTGTACCTCACCAGGGCTGAGTAGGACAGTTACCAGCCAGTTCAGACCACCTAGGTGAATGGGATTCTCGCCTGAATGAGGACTGAGTAAAGAGATCAAGACTTGATTACGGTTATGAAAGCAAGTGTGCAAATCCAGTCATGTATAACACAAACTTCTAAAGTAAATGCATCCAGTACACTATCAAAAAGATTCATTTTTGTAATATGGATGTTTTTCCAAGAAAACTCTCAACCATAATTGGTACCAAGATGTGGGCTTGGCAGGTGTATAGAAAACTTCAATTTTTGTCTCTTAATACATGGTACTAGAGATGGGAAACATTTTTGCCTTCATACAGGACCCAGATGGCAAACTGTGAAAGCTTAATTTCAAGAGCATTCAGGCTGACAGCTCTACAAGCAGCTAGCTGAATTTAACTTATGTGATTATGACACATACACAGGACTCTTCAACCAAGTGGTCCAACACTCCTCCTATTAGAGGCATGGCTACGAGGTCTGTGTGTGCTGCATGAAAGCCTTTACTGTGCAGATCAGGTCTGGATTACCACACCAGGAACCACACGTGCGTGTGCATGCAACTTATTTCCACAGTCTAGCTTGTCAACCAAGATATTGGTTCTATTTCTGCTTTTGCAAAGGGTAAAGAAGAGCCCAAACCTGAAGGGTTTCACTTGTGTTATGCCTTACTCAACTCCATGCTGGCACACCACCTGCTGACAGCCTAGCGTTGCTTTCCATGTTTATTAAAATCCTGTCCCTATGTGAGCCCGAGACCCCTGACTCTGTGATGTATGGCTGTGCAAGCCAGAGCAGCAGCATTTGTCAAGACTCTAAAAAGAGGAGGTATTGAGAGAAAGGGTCTTCAGGCCACTGGTGGTATATTGATAAAAATTAATAAGCTCAACTGTTTAACATTTCAAGCCAAGCAGTGGGAAGGGAACTGTGAGAAGCAAGCAGTCAGACAGCTTATCAGCAAGCAGTTAATGAGACTCTGGTATTCTGAGAATCTCATTCATCCAGGCACGAAGTTAGCAAAAGGAGTAATAATTGTATGTTAATATCCCATCCTCCATTTCAGGCATCTTCTCGTCTCCCAAGTGCAAAGGTCAGCTTATGTTTCTTTTGATTCCACATTATTTTAAGGTGTTTGTATATTTTTAATGATTGCAGATATGTGGTCAGATTATGGTGCACTGAACCGAAATGCATTAAAGCACCATCTTTGTCCTTTCTGACATTTCTTTGTATACCACTACTTCACAGCTCCATAAGGCTGAATTTCCTGTCCCTATTTTTGGCAAAGTTTGATGTTCTTTTCCATGTATTTAATAGGATACTCCATAAGTAGCACCCTTGAACCTCACAGGCTATTCTAAGTAAGAGGAAACTGTGACAAAATAGTTGATCCTGATGGTGAAATTAAGCATGTCTAGAGACAATTGACAGCAGCTAATGACCCCTCCTCTCCAAGTTGCAGTTGACTGTACATTAAGTTAACCAATCATTCCTGAACTTAGTAAAGCTGGCATTTGACAGATACTTCACAACATCCTGTCATCTTTAACACTATTTGAGGTATCCTGACCCACTGACTTTGCCTCCTTCAGCAACCCAGCAGTAGCTATTTGTCCCTCTTTTCCCCTGACTTTTCATGACACCTTGATTTGGTCTGGATCTCCAGATCTCAGCCCATCTGTTTCACCTCAACTCACAAGAATACCTTAAAAACACTATTTCTGGAACTTTTGGTTCAAGGAAGACATGAGTGATAAAAAAGGAGGGAGAGGCTGAGAACTGTGTGATCACCCTCCTTTTCCTCTGCTCATAACATGAAGGGTACACAGGCACACCAATGGAATTGATGTTCCTTAGTGCCAAGGCCATCATTTGCTTGTCCCTGTTAGACACTAAGTAGCCATTTAGAATAGTAAAGGGAGGGATGTGTTCTATGAAGGTCGCTAGTGTTGCAGACTCTCAAAAAAAGATTTGTCTCTAGAAGGACCTAGTGTGCCTAATCATCTCAAGAGTCAATTGTAAAAAAAAAATTAAGACTGGTCTGCTCCAATTAGCAGGGATTTGAGGAAGAAACAAACAAACAAACAAGTTTTAGATTAACCTTTAAGAAATCCTTAGGCACAAGTCTGAGGAGTTGACACAGGTTCTGCATAGCTGTACAAGTATGTGTTCATTTTGGTAAGTGTGGTGTTAATGGGATCACTGCTGCAAGGGGCTTTGCCCTCCAACTGGTGTTTCCTTGTCTGGTGTGTACCTCAGCTGAGATGGCACAGAGCATCCGACTCCCTCTGCAGCTACATCCAGTGTGGAACACAGTCATTAACCGCACAGGAGGAAAACCTGATGCCTCCTTTCGCCCAGCTTAGAGCTAAAGGGTGAAACATCGGATGACTTCCCTATGTCACACAGGCGCAGCAGGGAACATAGCCCTGGGATCACCAACCAAAAATTAGTGTCCGTAACAAAGAACTTTCCTGCCTGGAGACAGAAGAAGCAATGAGAGTTAATCCTAAAGTAGTACCACAAAGACCATCAGGAAATTGGCACAAGTTTCTCTTGCACAAAGGTATTTGTAGAAAAAGCACCCTGTGTACTTCAGTTTTAAGCGTTGTCACTAAAATTCCATGAAATCTAACTGTAACAATTAAACTAATGAAGATCCAGCAGATGCTGAATCTATGATATTTTATAGCATTATTTTAATTGGAGAAAGAATCCAGTTTTGCTAAAATATTAATGGAAGTGCGCTCATTTTGCTTCTGGATTCATAAAATGCCTCTCTTCAATAGCTTGTTCCTGTTTCCAGTTCCCACTGTTGCTTCTTCATCTTACTAGTAGGACAGCAAGAGACAAAAACAAAGAACTAATAGTCTTTGTGCACTGAACTGTTGAATGTACGCTGCAAAGAGGACAACACAGAGGCTGTCATTAGCATATTTTTTCCTCTATGAGTGCACCTTGGAAACATGTCTAATTGAAGGCAAATGGAATTCAGGCCCCCCAAATTTCCTTTTGATTATGTCCGTACCGTATGAATAAAAGTCACAGGAGATTTTCCAAGTCTTGAGCTTCGAACTACAAACCTCATTTTGGACAAAATACCCCATAGTAAATTGGGAGGTTTTCATATAACGACTGTGTTGGACTTAGTTTGAAAAGATAAAAAAACTCAGGTTTTGCGCTCAGCCTTAGTCACAGGATCACAACCATCTAGGCTTGCCATGAGGCCCTGTCATTTGGAGCATTTCTAAAGGCCTAGAGTGAATTCTCATTTCTGACTGACTGTCAGGAGAAGTTCTCTTTTCTGTCCCCACAACAGAAACCTCAAATTCTGTCATTTCCATAACAAGCAATCCTGTGGCTTTTTTTTCTTTTTTCTGAATCACGCTGCTATACGTGCCTCTCTCCTGTTATACATCTGTTGTGGCACAAGCTCATTTCCCTACTGTCATTCTCTGAGTCAGTATATGTACTTCTGTCTCATATTGTGAAGAAAACATCTCTAGTGGCACTACAATTTAACTGGTATGAAAATATTTGGTAGCATAGTCAGTAACACCCACAAATTTCCTTTATGGTTTCTCTCTCTGTGGGACACTGGTATCCTCATACACTTTTAAATGGCATTATTCAACCCCTATTTTTTTTATTTCACTGATGGGACTCCCAGTTTTAAGCAGTCCATTCTACTAATATGTCAGACTCTTTTCAAGGAAGTACCCTAGAGATGAGAGATGGGAATTTAACCATGACACAAACATCAGTAGACTTTACACCAACATCTTCTGCTGCACTTAAAACCAGAGCCTGACACAAAGTCAGATAGGACCATAACACAAAGCTGTTCCTGAAATTTCTGTGGTCAGGCCTTCTTGGTCAGCAGCTGTGGCCACAGACCAAGCTGACTTCTGTTGGAAAGGTTCCGTGAGGGATATAACCATGACCACGTGTCCTGTGTATTCCACACTGCTTGACTATCAAAGCCTTTAGACCTGCAACAATTTCATGAAATTTTGCTTATATATAACATGGATTATGGTAATGAATATGCACTGTGGGTGGCAGGAGGAAGTCTATAAACAGACTGTTGTCTATTCAGAAAAATTCAGGTAACAAGAAGAGCCTTTTGAATGAATGCGCACAACATTTCCCTCTCCTACACATACAGGCATCCATACCCACCAAGTCAACAGACCTTCCAGTAACAGATTTTAAATAAGGCCTGCAGCAGGGAAAAGTACTTGTCTCTGCTTTCTGTCCTTTGGAATAAGGAGCATACAGGGCATTGAGAAAAAGATCTTCTAGGTTCTAAGCTAAAATGCATTTTTGTGCCCCTTCTGTATTGATTGTGTCCACAACAGTGGCATTAATTTCCTCTAATTTCACAGTCGATTCCTCTATTTTTTAGAAGCTAAGCTAGACAGAGTAGAAGGGCATTGCTTTCTAAAGAAGAAACTTGGAGCTCAAATTTTGGCTGCATTAACCTGGGCCTAACCTTACGTGTACCAGCATAGCTAAAGGGTGCAGATCTCTCCTTTGCTTCACTCCACCTTCCACACACACATGGACAAACCCCACAGCCACGGCAGCCAGGAGGCACTCGAGGTGCCAGCACCATCCTTGCAGGGGAATCAGCTCTCTCTAGAAGGGAGGGGCCAGGCTGCCATCCCTGCTCCCAGTGCTGAAACACAGTCCAAAAGAAAAATAAACACACACAGACAAAACCTTAGCCACTTCCACTTTTTTGTGCGTCTCACTAATTCCTCATTTAGATGGACATTCTTCCAACATGTATCACCATGGGAAACACCAGACTAGATGAAGAGAGGCAGTGCTCTCATTCCTGTCTTTTAAAGTCAGCCAGAAGCAACGGCAGTGATGGGGCATTGGGTGAAAACCTTGTTACAGCAGCCTTAGCCATGTGCTGGGCAGGTCTGAGAGGCAGCCATCAGCCTCTGTTCATGCAAACTAAACCTACAAACCTACAAACTCCCGGGCAGTACCTGGTGCCTGGCTCAAACGTGGGTCTGGAGGTTGAACCAAAAGGAACGTCCCTTGCTCTGGAACCAAGGCATGACCTAGAAGGGGGCATTTATTTGCAAAGAACCTGGGCTGAATTCTGATTTGTGTTACATTTGGGATAAAACTAGGATTAAGTTATCCTGTGCTTGCACTGCTGTCAGGTAGATCAGCTCAGGACTTCTGTCACTCAAGCAGGTTGCACACAGAGCATAAATCTGCAGATATTTACACACAGACATACAAAAAACCCGCTATCCATTCCATTTCATGGGTCATTGAGATCGTCTGTAGCACTTTATATGCAGTTATGAATAAATTAATTGTAAAAAATAAGCAGAGGTCTTTATTTAGAGACAAAACTCACTTCCAGGAGTTTTTCTAAAACAAAACAAAATTTAAAAAAAAAATTGAAGAAATGTAAGCGTGAGATCCATATGAGAACAAAGAAAGTGTAATGCTCCATCTATGAAAACCTCACAAACTTAGGCAGAAAAGTGAGGGAATGCATTTAAAACAAATAAAAAAAAAAATAAACAAACGAAAATTCCAAAGGAGTGAAAAGATGACGGGAAGACATCTACAGCCTCGCAGCCCAGCCGGGAAGGCGCCGGGGGCTGCGGTGCCAGCATCCCCCGGCGGGCTGCCCGCTCTCTCGCTCCCCGTCTCGTTCCCTCCCTCTCTTCCCTCGCTCCCGCGCTCTCCCGCTCCCCGTTCCCGCCGCCTCCCGGCCATCGGCACGTCCATGCTGCCATCTAGTGCTGCCGCCCCGCCGCGCACCCGCCGCGCCCGGCGCCGCCCGGCACCGCCCGGCACCGCGGCACCGCACCTCGGCAAGGACACTGCGTCCAGAGGAGAGAAATGGAGCGGGCCGAGGGTCTGGAGCACGAGTCCAGCGAGGAGAGGCTAAAGAAGCTGGGAGTATCCAGCCTGGAAAAAAGGAGGCTCAAGGGTGACCTTACTGCTTTCTACAAGTCTCCGAAAAAAAAGTTGTAACCCGGGGGAGTTCAGCTTCTTCTCACAGACAGGTAGAGAGCACGAGACGTCACAGTCTTAAGCTGCACGGGGGGAACTTCTGGTAAGACATTTGGAAGAAATTCTAGAGAAAAAGTGATTAGATATTGGAATGCACTGCCCAGTGAGGTGGTGGAGTCTCCATCCCTGGAGGTGTTTAAGGAAAAGACTGGACAGCGCATTTTGCCGTGGTCTAGTTGACAAGGTGGTGTTTGGTCACAGGTTGGAGTCAACGATCTCAGAGGTCTATTCCAACCTGTGGCTCTGTGACTTACTAGCTTTCCATCTTGCTTAATGTGCAGGAGCAGTTTCAACAGGATGACAGGACATCTCAGAGCTGGCAGTGTCAACTGCCTGCCAAGAACAGCCTTCAGTGGCATTGCTGAGGCCCAGGACACATCTCAGGTCTTTGACACGGTTCCACAAGTAATGGGAATGGGCACAGGCAGCAGCAGCCGAAAGATGGGCAAACACCTGGGAGGCAATGCAAGTGGAGTTTCTTCCTAAAGTCTCTTCCCACACAGCAGGAGACCAGCGTGGCCATGCAGTCCTTTTAGGACTTTAGGACTCTAAAGGCTCAGTTGACTTTAGGTGTTGCTGCAAGCACCTGTTTATGTGGGGAGTCAGCCAGTCCCTCCTTCCCATTGCCCCTTCACACATGGTCAGTGCGATGGAGATGGAGATGCAGGTACAGAGGCTGGAAGAGGAGGAGGTGGGAGAGTTTTCCCTTTGCATCAGAAGTGCCCTTTAAAAAGCATCTCTTTAGAACTTTCATAACATTTACACAGTCATCAATCACTAAGTAGCAGCTTGGGGAATAAGGCCAGACCACTACCTATCAAGAATACCCAAACCGGTGATAGTAGAAGTCCAGGAATCCTTCCTGCCAGCACTAGTGGATTGCTCAAGCAGCCACCCAGGCCCCTGGCAGGAGGAGATAACTTTCAAACCGAGAATAAAGGAGCTTCCCGATATCCCACATTTTCATTTATACCAGAATCATCCAGGAGGGGAGGTGATACAGCTTCTTCTCATAACCTTCACATCCCAGAGACAATTTCTGTGATTTCATAATATGTGTGGGGTGAGATTTACTAACAGCCCCTTCGTAACTTGGCCCAGTGCTGCTCAGTCAAGTCTCTCCAACTTGATTCAAACAATTCACTTTACCACATCCCAAAGGAGCAGAAACGTTCTGCCTTGTTATCCTGCTCTGCCTGATTGAAAAGGGAGACGCAGAGTTATGGCAAGCAAAGCAGGCAAAAGAGAACAAAGTAAGACATAAACAGTCCAGAAGACTCTGAGTGCTTCAAAACCACCAAGCCAGGAAAACAGGAACAGGTTGCATGAAACAGCAGAATAAAGCTGAGGCCAGTGAAGAATTAGCAAAGTAAGAAGGGTGGAAAACTCAACTTTTTGGTTTGTTTTGTGTTTCTGATGTAAAGCCCTAATTTGTTAGGAAAGCAATTCTACAAAGTCTCAATTTTCATTGAAAAACAAGCATCCGTAATCCTCACAGCTGCAGAAACGATGGGGAAAAAAGCATGGAACTGCACTCTAGCATACCCAAAGAGAAGGATAAAACAAGCAAGAAACAAAATTATTTGGTTTGAATCCTCAGGGAATTTAAGTCCAGTTTCTTGTGAGAACTGCATTTCCATATTTAGTATTATAAGGACTGAATGGATGAAAGACTACAGTGATGATGACAACAAGAGTATTGTAATAAGAACAAAAACAAGGAACAAAGTGTGCACTAAAAGAAGTGGGTTTGTACAAAAACAAAAACAAAAAAACCCAAACAAACAAAAAACCCCAACAAAACAACAACAAAAACAACAACAAAAACAACAAAAAAAGCCACTTACTTGCTTAAGGATCTCATATTCTGTGCTGATAGACACTGCACCAAGACTGGAATTCCCAACATCCTTGGATTTTTTTTTTTTTTTTTTTTTCTGTGGAGGGAACTGTTAATTTTAAGTGTCCGAAGTTAGTGTCTGGAGTAAAGTCCTGAAGAGTCAAGGAGCTCAGGTCACAGAACCGAACCAAATTTCCCTGTTTCATGCTGATCAAGCCAGCATTTTGCAGGATGGTCCAGCAAAAAGCACTGCACAACTTTGGTGGGTGTCCAGTTTGTTGAACATCTCTCCCCTTGGCAGGGGGCAAATTTGCCTTTTGATGTCTCACATAGCAACTTTGTGTAAACGGATACCCTCAATCCACTTCATATTATTTAATAAATCTTGGGATAAGAGAGTGGAGGCTCTTGATTATGCTGCAATTCAGTTACCTTGTAGGACAGTCCTAGTAGTACTGCACTCTGCTATAGAAAAATAAAGAAAAATTCCTTTATGGAGGCCAGTACTGTCATTTCTTAAAAGCTGGTGCAAGGAGCCATCACCAGTAACCTTCTTTAGATTTGTAACTTTTGTCTGCCAGATTTAAGGGCCAGCCTCAGAAAAAAATGAAGGAAATATGTTCCCACCAAGACACTATTATTAGAAGAAACTATTCATGGAATAGCCATTGCTTTAGGGTAGTACTGTGGCACTGCAAACTGCTACCAATAATTAATAAGTGGCTTATAAGAGCTTTGTCTTAGGAAAGTGAGATCACATCTCTCATGGATGGAATAAAAACATTTTTACATTATTTATTCCTATCAAAGAAAGTTTCCCAATAATAGCAGTGGAGGATGCTGATCAGCTCACAGACTTCTTTAAAATCAGCTTAAGGACAACATTGCAATCACAACAGCACTATGTGGGGGCATTTTTGTCAGCATTGACAATTTTTATCCTGTACAAATGGTGGTGTTTAACAAAGACATATGTTTACACAGATGGAGGAGGGAGGTTGTAGTAATGGTGTGATTGAAAGTAAATTGGATTGGTTGAGTAGCTGATGCCAGCTGCCGTTTCAGTCTAGGAGTAGGTGGGCTCGAGATGGGCTGTAGTCACTGGGACCAGATATTGGAAGTTTGCTGGGTACCTCCTATCATCCATTTTGATGATCCTAAACCCATCACCCAGCAGCTAAGAGCTGGCTCAGGGCTCAGGATTCAGCAAGGCATTTTAGATTTGGGTATTCTTATCCTGAAGGAAGTAATAGCATTTAAGTACACATCTCTTAAGAGGCAGGCACACAGCACATAGATGAAGGCTAAACTTAAGTATCCTTACAGATCCCCAAAAGGAAAACTTATTTAAAGACCACCCTCTCTCTCTTCCCCAGTGGTGGCAGACTGTCCAACAAGCCAGACACACAGACAACTGTACTGTTGTTTAGCCAAAATAACATGACATTGTCCTCGCAGAAGAAACACTGGTCCTAGAGTGCCAAGAGTTTGGCTGCTCTAAAAGGGGTTTCTAAAGATAAAAGCTCATTTTGAGAATTTGGGTCTTTATGAGCTACCATTACTGGAATTTGAAGTCCCTCAGAGCTAATGGGAATGACTTTTTCCATTTAGTGCCAGTCTCACATGAACAAAGGGTCTGTTCCTCCCCACGTCTGTTTACAGACCCCACTGCAGTCTAGTGGTGTTGGGATGAGGAACGGAAATGGACCAGGAAGGGCTGGGCTACATTCAAGGTTTCTCTTCATTTTGTGGCATTAGGTTTTTTCCTTCTCTTCTTCCTACACAATTAATTTAAATTATGCAGGAAACTCTTATACATTCAAGGTCTTCACAAATAATAGTCAGGTGTCGCTCTCACTGTAGTTAACCAGATATCCATCCATTCTACAGATAGGTCTGCATCATGCTTCCCTACGTATATTATGAACACTGTCTCAAAAAAGCATTTTTTTTAAATTTAGACACATTACAATTTTTAAAATTTCTAAAGCTATTTTTGGTGCTTTACCATAATAACTACCATTTCCTTTTCATAAATTTGTAATAAAATCATAGACCCTTTATTCATTGAATTGCAACTGACTGTTTAGTTTTACCTGCATGAAGTTCATTATACTGGGGGTGGTGTGTGTGAAAGGCTGAAAAAATAGGAAAACAGCACAATATAACATTCTTAACTTTAGCCAGTCACACAAATATGAACTACAAACATTAATATTAGAGAGATCACGACTTCTAAGACATCCCAGGTGAAGAACTAGCCATTGCCAGCTTTCATCTACAGGTTCCTAGCTTTGAAGAGGGTGACACACACCTATTTGATAATAATCACTGTGAAATTATGTTTCAATAATCTGTTTTCACAGCAAAGGCTTATATACAAAAGAACTATTTACTTTTTTTCATTAGCACAAAATTTTACAGAATGGCAGAGAATTTTCATTGTTGAAGCTATAACAGTGAAAAAAGTTTCAAAACCCATTCCTTTATTTTATATTTGCTTAGCCTGCTGAAAGGTTCAGATAAAACTTCAATAAAACAGCAGGAGCATCCTTCGAGCATTCTTAATTTACTGTTACAAACAGCACTGCATTTTATACACCAGACCATCTACACATATGGAGAAACAAAAGCAGCTACATTGACTATAACAATAAGATTGCTTCAGCAGCCTAAATGACAGAGTTAATGTTCATCTATGTTAAATGGCTGCTATTTCCCTATTATAGTGGGTGATATATCTTCATTGTTTCAGTAATGTAGCCAACAATTGAGAGTTAAGTAGTAGCCACTCTTCACCTTCAGTAAGCTTTACAGGTATTTTATATGCAAAGAAATAGACTCCTTAAAATATGCCATTTACTGCCATTCCCACTGAATTACAGTGTATAAACAGTAATGGTTATTTGCTAAAACATTACAGCATATATTTGTTGTAGCAAAGCAGGTAAAGCCGTGAAACCCAAGGACAAGGTATAAGCTTCTAGTTTTATACCAAGGTTGTGAACCTGAATGGCATTGTCAATATTGAACGTGGGACTTCCATATGAATAATACAGGGATTTACAATCAAAAATCCATTATGTCAGTTTCAAGTTTGTATTCAGAAAAAAAAAATTATCTTGCAGTAATGCAAATTAAACCCTCATCTTTAGACAGTCTCATGTAAAGCTAAATTAGTGGTGTTCCTCTGGCCAGGAGGAGCAGTCTTTTGCAGATGAAAAGTCTCTTTGCCTGTCAATTGCCTTCAAGCTTTCTTCCACTCCCTCCCAGCCTTCCCAAAACCAGGATTGTCTGTGCTGGATCATCTACCTTAAAATTAAATACAAAACAATACACCATGGATACTTGCCCAGCGAAGAAAGCATGGCCAAAAGGTCACACCACGAAAGGGACACTGGTGTGCTATCACTTTCCACCTGCGCTATACACAGGGGCAAGAAGGGAGTTTAACCAAAACATGCTCTTGAGAATTAAAAAGAAACACATTTATATAAGATATATAATACTGTCTATATGGGGAGACTAGAAAAGAGACACCACCTCCTTGGAGAAATGCTAATGATTAAAACCTACTAATAACATTAATTGCTGGAAAGGGCACAAATACCACAGTCAGGGTGGTGTTTAACTCTGGTGAAAGCAGCAGATGCTTTGGGCACCTTATGCAGGCAGCACTGCTGAAATAGATCATGTTGTGCAAAGCTTTTGAAATATACAATATGCAAAGATAGTTGATTTTTTTTTTTTTTTTAATTCAAAAGGGTATTTGTTACCAAAAGTTCTTTACTACTGAGAACTTCAACAAATCAGTAAGAACTGTTTTGAGATGAAAATTGGCTTTTGACCATGCCTTTCAACATCCTGATGCAACAAACGTATAACTCAATAAGGAAAGTTGATTGTGACAGGTTTGACTTTCCTAGTGCAGCCCAGAGAAGTTGACAGTGCAAAGGTCCCTCTTAAAATGGAAAGCATTTCAGTTTATTTTTGAAGTGAAGCATGAACTAAGAATCAGAGACAGCTCACAAAAGTTTGAACTTCCCAGGATTCCTGAGCAATTTGGGTAAACAGATTCTGTTGTGCAGTCTGTAAAATCAGGCCGGTAGAAAAGCCCTTTTTTAAAGACCTTGTCTTATGTGTATGCTCACGTGTCTGTGGGATCTTAGGTGTGAACAGTGTGCCAGCTGCTCCCTGCTAGCTCGCCCTGGGCTCACAAGGGATCTCACCCTTCCTTTTCACCAGCAAACATCCAGAGGGGCAGTTCCCATAGAGAAGCTGGCACAGCAATTCCCTGCACCAGTGGCTTAGCCATGATGCTAAAGGACCTCAAAGAGAAGAGGTTTGAAACCTCAAACAGTACCCCCCAGCTTAACTTGGTGCTTGATAGGAAATGAAAACACCACTCCTGTCATATGGTGGGTTAGCAGTATGCAGATCCCTGTGACTGCTACATAAAAGACCCTTGTTATGCCAGTCAGACATATTGCCATGAACTGCTGGCACCGAAGTGCTTTTGACATAAGAAGTTTGGTTTCGCTCGTGATTTTATTCAGCTCCTTAGAAACAATAGTCAGAGTAGCACAAGCAGCACCGGCTGATCAACCTGAACTGCAGCCACTGGGCAAGTCTTAAACACTGCAGAAATTATTTAGCTACCAAGTTCTGTATCTTGGTAGCCATGAAGAGAGAGGGCTGCTGGGAACTATCTATCCAGATAGCAGCCTTCAGATCCTAACATAATAAACAACTTCTACCATGACACCTGGCACAAAAATCTGTTAACAGTGTGCATCTCCTCTGAGATGAGTTTGTATCTTGAGACTTTAACTGCTTTAAGGGATCTTAATTTATTCCTCAGAGGAAGCTCTAACTCTTCTAGTCTCTTGCGTAGCGCAACATGCACATAAACGAACAGTAACTTGAAGAAAGTTTAAAATAATGCAATTCTGATGTGACACCTTACCTTGCTCTCCAGGTGTTATCTATATACATACAAAGTACTGCAAATTTAAATCAGCTTTTTTCAACCCTACTCAAAACCTGCAATGCAGGCTAAACCAAGACCACTGCCTGCCCTCTGTGAACTACAAATAGGACAATTTCCTTTTCTAATAGCTTTATACTAAACTTTAGAGCAGGAATCTCAACAGGCAGTCACCCCTAGGGCTAATTAGATGCTGTACCTCACTGAAGAAGTCTCCAGTGACCCCTCCACTCATTCCCTTTTGCCAAATCATGTGCTTTCAACTTTTCCTGAAGAATTACAATCAGCATCAGAGATGGGTTGAGACGTTATTCTCATCTCTTATCTGTTTTCAACCCTTAATTTTAACAGACAGGGGTTGTTAGCATTTTAGGAACTCAGGATAATTAGGTACAGACAAAGAAACAGGAAAGACTACATGATCCAGCCTTCCGCCAAAGGAATATGGGAAGGAGTGGTGCTGCTAATTTTTATTAGGTGTGTTTTTAAACTCTGCTAGTTGACAGCTTGAACACTGGCAGAGGCAAAAAAGGCGCAGCCACATTTTATTTTACATTGCAGGCAGTTACAGGAGTACTTCACACCTGCCAGTTTGCATCTGCCTAGGTAGTCAGTGTTTTCTTCCAAATTAGCCGCACACAGTACCCCCCTCACCAGCTTACACAGCCCATGGCAAAACTCAGCCACATCAGCTATTTTTGTACAGAATAAGCCATAGGTGATTTGGAGTGGGAAAGCCAGAGTGTAATGCATTTCACTGTACTGCAGAATGCTTACAGTGCTTTGACAGCTGCTCAGAGAGGCACAGCTATGAGCCTCAATTTTGCCTCTACCTATCCCATCAGCATTTACTCTTATTATGAGGAAACACGGTAGTGATTATTCCATTATGCTGTTATGGTGATAACCCTAGGACAATTCAGGAGCTTCCATCCTGATGTAAACAGTGACTTCCTTGGCAACTGAGTACTTTACAACTCTGCAAGGCAATACCAAGCACCATGTCTCCCAGTTCAGCTTCTTTGGAGAGGCCTCTAATTTTGCAGTATTTTCCTTTTTGTCATATCCTTAGGTTAGAGCAAAACAGTTTTCTTATTCTTCATCCGACCTCTGAAAAAGTACAAGCGTAAAATTAACGAGTCTGTGCTATGACTCCCCCCACCTCAGTTTTATCAAAGAAATTTCTCCAGAAGAGTTGATTTTTCTTAATTTCCCTAATGAAATATGACCTACATAGGACCAGTAATTTAAAAAAAAAAAAGGCCCTCCAAACCCCACCCAAAGGATGAATTTGAGATATCTTCAAGAATCATCTGCTTACCCACTTTTTACAAAAAACTTTGTTTGAAATGTAAGCATGTTCTATACATATACAAGAGCCCTGCTGTGACATACAAGTAAAGGACTCACTATGACTGGACATCTGCATTCCTCTCTGCCAAATTAAAGATGAATACACTTCTAAAACTGTAAGTAGCTTAAAAGAATGCCAGAATATTTAAGAAGGCACCAGATGTCCTTTAGACATGTAAAAAGGCACCAGTCATGCTTTGTTTAGTTATATTATCCTTTATTATTTTACAATGTATTTCAAAAACTTTTACAGATGCCTTAAACTGTTCTACAAGAGCTGCAATACTGTCATAAAAGCACACCTACAGACCGAATTCACAAACAAACTGTAATACCTACTGGTATTGAACCATTAATATCCAAAGGGTGTAGTCTCTTAGTAAATAGATGTGCAGTAATGCAAATGCAAACAGATGTTAATGCAGAAAAACAAAACTCTGCATTCATGGCTATAGAACAGAGGACTTTTCAAACACATTTGGTACTGTAACATTCTAGACAGCAATATGAATAGCATTACATATTTAAAGCAATACATGCCCTGAAAAGCCTGTATTTTCAATCTGTGCGTGTAAACCTGAATCAAAAATAAACTAGATATATTAAAAAACATGAGACATCTAGTCTGCCAACAAGATTTTGTTGTTTTGTTTGTTTTTTTTTTTCTTAGAATGAAAATTAAACTGGGTGGGTGAACTCTGACCTGCATTATTATTATTATTATTTTACATTATCATATCCTCAGCATTTCTGAATTACTATGACAGCCTGTGGGGTTTTTTTATTTATTCCTTGTGCACAGGCACAGGAGAATAACTCTGATGCATTAAATTTCTTTTCTGAGTCTCCAAGTGGTAAATATGATTCATATTATAGCAAATACATTACCACAAAAAAGCACTGTATAATGATGTTTATAATATGTTTCAAAGTTCTCAGCTGTATTTCTCCAATGCTACAAAGCAGGAGCACTGCAGCTTTCAAGCACTGTGTACTGAATCCTCTCATACACAGTGTTTACTAACAGCTCAGACATATGTTATTCTCTACCTACAGAAGTTTTGCTTCTATTATTACTTCTGCTCATAGGAATTACTAAGACATCTTTAAACTTATACTGTCTGTAAGTTACAGGGCAAAGCCAATTGTTTGCATATGTTTTTAAGCCAAGCTGATGTATTTTCATGGGAGTCTCATGAAAGACATTGGGAGGAAACAGTAATTGCATATCAGGATTGTTAGGGGAAAACAAACAAAATAAAGAGTCAAAATTTACGAGTGTGGCACTGTGGCAAAAGAGGCATTCTGTCCTGCTTCATAGTTCAAGTTTAAAGTTTTAGTTACCATTAAGTATTTCCTAACAGTAAACAACATTTCTTAATCAAATATAGTCTACATTCCTCTATTCTCTGCAGGCAGAGCTGCAATGGGTCATCACTACATTAGACCACAGCTTTTTCTGCTAGTCTTCCCAGCTAGCCTAAACAGCAGTCAGTGGTATTTATTAGTTATATATATGTATATATATATTTATATCAGTCAGTCACACCCATCATTACAAATATGTTCTAGTTTATTTACTGTACAATGTATGTATACATATTTGTGGTTTTTTCAGTCCCTTTTTTCTTTTCTTAAGCACTCCAATGGTTAAGGGCAGGCTGGGAAAAAAATCAATATATATAAAAGGGTTACATGTTTCAAGTCTGTAGTGATTCTAGTTTAACAGCAAAAGGGGATCCTCGTGCTCATGCTGTGGACACAGCTGGCAAAAACAAAGGCAAAAAAAAAAAAAAGAGGCAGACTGTATTTTTCTCTGGAGTCAAAATCTAGAAAATTGAACAAAACAATGTTAGTCCAGAGGGATATAGAAACGAAAAGGGCATTTCATTCAATGTACAACTGGGGCTATCAAGAATTTTCTTTCACAGAGGCCCTGAGACGAGTTGAATGGATTCTCTCTATCATGTGTTTCACGTGAAGTTGAACTTAAAGCTCTACAGGTATAGCATAAACATTTGGTATATAACAGTGGACCCATTTTTAAAAAGTGAAGCAATAAAACCTACATGGAAAACTAATGAAGGAACAATTTGATTGGAGGCCTCTGTCCTTTGACCCCTGTCCTGTCAGGCTAAATGTCCAATAAAATGTAAAATGCAGCATACATTTGCTTAATCTAAAATTTCTGTGATGATTTATTGCAAATTGCACTTGGCAGTTCACCACACCAATGGAAAACTGGCCCCCTTGTTGGTTCATTCACACAGTCTTTCAACACCAAATACAAGTCACCAGTAGAAAGATCTTGATAGAAAGTTTGCTGCTGTGCTGAGCCAGCTTGCTGCACCTTCTGGGTGAGACCCAACACGAGACACTGCTTTGTCCTGCTCCTTGGTAGGGCTCTCATCTTCTGGCAAATACTCAGGTAGATCTGTGTTCTGCTCCACTTCCACTGGAGTATCTTGGAACGGAACTAGCATCTGGTAAAACACAACAGATTAAAATTATGTCAAATGTTGTAACTTAAAAGAACAAATCAAAGTTATAATATATACATGTTCAGGGTGACCTTTTAGAGCAGCTGTGAAACAAAAGCACATCGGGAACTCCAACCAAGGAAACCCACCACGTTCCTTGTGACCCTTTTCATATCATTATGGAGATAATTAATCACAGTACTTTTGTCCTTCTTCTGACCAATAATTTCTATATAACTGTTCTGCGAATTCACATCCTGACATAGGATATCCTTAAGTCTCCTTGTACTGGATGCGTAGCACACACGTTTAAAAAAATTTGCCTACTATAAGATGTTATGGGCACAGAGGTACTGGTATTTAAGGTAACAGCTGAGCTGTAACAATTGGTATTTAGAAAGATACAGATCCTACCTCCTCACCACTTTCACTTTTCACAACTTGCTGTGCCTTCATCACTTTGGTTGATGCTATTGCCGTTGCCAGCGCCTACCAATACACAGAAAAAAAATGCAAGAGCTCAGTGCAACAGAATGCAATAATGTGAGGATCTAGAGGGTTACAAAGCACTTACCTCTGCTTTTAAATCTGAGCGAATTCGGACCACGCACCTTTGAACAGCCATTTGAAAGGTAAAACTAATAACACCTTTAATTTTCAACAAGGCTTCTTCACAAAGATTCCTTCGAGACTGAAAAACAAACAGAAGTCCAACGACTAAAACACAATACGGTGTGAAAATGCTCACAATTAATTGTTAAGGTGTTCCTGTATGTATCAAAGCACATGGTTACAAAAGTGTGGTTGAGTAACAGAAAAACTAAGACTTACACTTTAGTGCACAAATATTAGACTCTTGCCACGAAAAAAAAAATTGCTTACACTTTAGAAGTCAAAGAAGGATGGAATCAACTGTAAATAATTAGAGAAAAGTGCTGAAAAGCAAGGAATATTTTTCTCCGTGTGATCAGCTAAACAGTCCCCTCTGGTTAAGTTCTGATTGACTGAAGTGCTCACTGATGAGCAGTTACTGTTTAAGTTGCTATTTATCAGACACCTTGGCTCCATACTGACAGAATGCAACAAAGCAGCTGTTCTATCTTTCTGCTGCTTCATCTGTGGCAGCTCACAGACATCACAGCACAGCATAGGTTTAAATCTTATTTTAAAGGGAAAATATTTGGTTGATAACCCACAGTGTTATGTTTAAAGCAAGTGACATCACCTACTGTGCTGTAACATTACATTGACCCGTACTAGTTGCATGTACTACATTACCTTAGAATGTTCTATTTTTTTCCCCCCCTTTTAATACTTACACAAGATGGTTGCACCAAATTAATTAAAGTCTACTTGGAGCAACTGCTAGCACAAAGGGGATTAAAAAAACAATGGACTATATCAGAAATAAAATGACAGCCTTAACACAGGCTTAAAATAACACTATACTCAACTTTTTTTTTTCTTTTTAAAACCTTTTTAAGTAATCAGTTATTTCAAAGCATATTTGCATTAGTTACCAAATAATCACTAGTCAGTATTCACTGTATGCATAACAAGCAAATTAAATTCTTTTAATCTCTGGAAGAATGAACTGAAGCAGTTTGGGTTTTGGGTTGGTTTTTTTTGGCAATTTAGCATATATATTGAAACAATTCATTTGTGTAAGTTTATGTATTGAAATAGTAACATTTTTGCATTTTCCAAAAAATAACTTTGTCAGATAGGCTACCTTTACTCTATAAAGGAAATTTTTGATGCAAAGATGATAGGCTGCCTTACACAAGTGAAAGTTGAAACCTACTTCGGGACACAGGAAGCAACACTTCCATAGCTTTTTAGCCTAAAAAAATATATTCATACATGGGTGCGTAGCAATTCTGTGACAGAATTCAGCTTTTTACTCTTAAGACCCCAGGTAAATCACAGGCACCTCAGTTTAATTCAAAATGAGGCTTTCAGTGATCAGACAACTGGTGAATCATTTCTTAAAAGACAAAACTTATTAAGGTACACACAAACTCCTTAAAAAGCTGGCAGCCCAGCTTTGCTGCACAGACATACTTTGCAAAAGACATTTGACTGGCAGGTAACCACAAACCCCAGCAATACACAACTAAACATCCTTCTGAATGGTACTCCTGAAGCACAGGCAAAATTTAGGTTATTTCCTTATACACCAAACCCTGATTACCACATCCCTCACAAATACTACTAAAATGTACAGACTAGAAAACTGACTGAGAGGCAGGCCACAAACTTCTCAGTTACTGCCTTTTTTTTTACCTTTATCACCAAATTTGATTATTAGATCTTAAAATTAAAACACCTGACACCACATTAAACAACAAATGACCTTTCCCCTCTCTTCCTAAAACAATCAATATCTACTATTTGAGGTTTCGAAATCCACAAGCATTTGTAGGATCTGCAACCATTCCTAACAGCAGCTTCCATTTACAAATGTCAGTGACTGAGAACACCACGTCTAAAGCTGTGTGTTTACTCACTATGCCTTTTCGAACTCATACCTGCAACCTAATATTCTCTGCTACTTAAGTCAGGAATAAACTATTCAATGAAATTAAATGGTTTTTGTTGCTCACAAGCTTTATCACCCTCCCAGTCCCAACTTAGCATAACATTTCAAACAGCATTACGGGGATGTTTCACTTCTGGTGAACACCTCTTAACATTACTTTCATCATCTGATGAACTACAGAGCTACATACACCAGTCATCTTGGCCCCTGCACAGCCAGATTTTCTTTTAACAACAAGCTAGGAAAATATGCTGGTATGATCTACCTGCAGTTTTGCTCTCCAGAGATGAGTATCTAAATACTCTATGCTTTTTCACTATACCTTTACCTCAGCATTGCAGAGAGAAAACTCCAAAAATATTGCTAGGTTCCGTTTGTTGAAGAAAACAAAGACATGCTTTTAAGATAGAATTGGACTACAGGCAAAATACCTAAACTCACGAAGTAGAAGTGGATGAAATTTCTTGCTTGGAGATACCTGTGAACAAACAAATCAACTACAAGCTTAAAAACAACAACCTATGGGACTGAATTTAAAAAAATTCCACAGAGTAGAAATGCCAATGATGTTGACAAAGCACTGCCTTTCTAGTTAGAGCAAGTGCTGGAAGGCCAAAACTGTAAAAAATATTTGTATAAAGTGAGCTAGAGCAGCATGTTATTTCTAAAGGAATTAACTATGGTCTTATGAAAACAGAACAGCGGGTAGGCTGTTGGTAAACTGGGCCCGTGGACATGCTTACTTGGCAGAATGTAAAGCAACAAAGCAAAGGATCAGGTTTGATCATTTAAAATGGGTACAAAACTGAAAGATACAGGGTCCGGAGGGCACTTGTGGATAACGTGCTTAAACAGCCTACATGCTGTTTGGCAGCCGTAAAAAGGCAAACATGGCCCTGGGGTGTTATCTACAGGGGTACGGTAGATAAATCTGTAGAAGTTATTCTGACATTACATAAAGACTCAGTGAGACCTCATTAATTCAAACGCCATTCTGGTCACTACAGTAGAAAAGATCTCACAGACAGTAAAAAGATGCGACAAAACCAACTCAAAGAAAATACAGCGTTTTTAATTAAGAAAAAAAAAAGAAACCCAACAAAAAACACCGTAGTGTCTGAAATCTCTCATAACTAAAAGGAAACTTTTTTTAGATAAACACACTTATCCAACCACAAGAGACCCTTAAGTGAAAAATGCTGAAGGGCACCTTGTTTACTCTATTCTTTCTTGAAAAACCATCAAGAAAACTGCCTTAAAACATCTTTTTAGGTGTTCTGAGTAAGCTCAACTTATGCAAGATTTCCTACATACCTCATGGTTCCAAATACAATTCACAGAAACTGCTGACAATTGATGATGTCACACAAAGAGCCTGACTGGGTTTCTGGGGTTAAAATAAAGCTCAGTACAGCATGCCTTATTTACACAAGCTCTGAAGGTTTCCTTACCGAATCATCGAGGCCATCTATGTGCAAAACCACTGTCTTGGCACGCTTATTTGTGCTGCCGAGGAAAAACTGTGCTTTCCGCCGACGATAATTCATCTCATTCACATTGTCCATGTCTGACATGTTGGAAGACTGAAGGATATCATAGACTTCAGAAGCCAGAAGTTTAGTCTCTCCTGGTGTAGTGGTCCTTAAAGAAAAAAAAGGACTAAGATTTTCCAAGCATTTGTTTTCACATTAGCACTGCAAAAAGCTATTGATTACATCCTTGCAACTTGAATATTCCATGGGGTATAGTCAAGACATGGCAAAAATGTTACGTGGGGACAGCAGAATTTTCTTCCCAATTCCAATTTTTATGTTGATTTCATGCTCATTATAAATAGGTCTGTTCTCAAAGAACATGAACACAGTTTACATCAGTTTGACAACTACAAGCCAAACATGGTAGTAACATGGTCAGTGCTCCAGAGTTACTCTGTGTTGAGCTTTATTTTTTTTATAACAAAACTTCTCCAATTGCCTTGTGACATGTTTTGTTTCCCACTTTCCCTGCTACATAATAAAAGGAATTTCTCTGCAGAAGTGGCATCTTTCCCTATGTTTTCCTCCCCAAAGTTACTGAGCATCAGCAGCACAGAAGAAACACAACTTTTCTTGAAGAATCCAAAGTTTATTCCGGATTAGACTAAAATTTATGGTATAAATTATAAGATAGCATTTTTTTAGATAAAAAAGTAGATAGACTCAATATATATTGAATTCTTATGATTAATTTAAATTCATTTTAATAAGGTACTGATATAAATCTGTTGTCCAAATTCAGCCTTGTTTTAATTATACCAGTGATTTAAAGCTGTGTGTAGAAACAAAATTATTACTTCATCAACTTGCAATTAATCTTAAAATGGTGAATGACAGCTTTGTTTAACAAACACTAAGTAAGTAACAAGTACCTTTAGATCTTTTTTTTTCCCATTTGACTTCCTTAGTTAACAGACATTAAACACATTTTCCATCCTACCATATGGACAAGACAGAACACTAAGGCACACTAGGAGTTCTTGGCTTGTGGGGGCCCCAGATAGCCTTTTTTTTCTTTTTTTTTTAACTTTTCTGCACCTTGCTTTGAACAGCACCCATTTGGAAAAGAAAATGTCAGTTCCTGTGATAATTCAGTAGATTAACAACATTCAAAGGGGAAAAAAAAAAAAAAAATTGTAATAAGTAAATAACCAAGACCTAGAAAGGGAAAGCATACCAACATATGCAACATATGTTCTGTTTTAAATACATGCTTATGTTCTGCTTTCCTATACTGAAAAATCACTTATGTTCAGTCAAAGAAACAAGTGCTGGGAACTCAGACAGATTTCAACTTCATCCTTCCATAATTTACTAGATAAAGTAATAGAACTGATGATAAAGCCATGCAACAGGATGTCTTGAGGTAGTAATAAATCAGCTTTTGCTTAAGTGATAGCTTATCAAGAGATTAAGGAATTAACTCATGTATTCGTTTTGCCGATTTCTTTCAACAACAATGCTGTCCATGTTGAGTGATTTACAAGAGAGGAGTTTTAATTTTTGGTAAGTTTAAATACAGCTCACTAAGCAAACTACTGAAAATGTCACTATTCCACCTACAGCACCCACTATCCAGTTGGTAAGGGGTTTTGCTTCAAAACAATTGTACTATTGGAGAACAGAGTTAAAAAAAGTCAGAAAGACAAATGAGAAATAAAGCATCCTTAATATTTGCCTTAATATATGTGTGTATATATACATAACTACACAAAAGAAAGAATTTAAAGCTGTCACTATATCAGCAAATATAAAATATTCAAGTGCCTAAAAGCAAAAAATCAACAGTGATTTTCACATATGCTTTATTTGCCCAACATTACAGTTGGCACAGTTCTTGAAAACTAATGACCTGCTATAAACTGCACAACTAAAACCTGTTGACTTTAAAACACAAAAATAAATTGGGTCTTATTTGACACAGTTATTCCAAGGCCTCCCTAAACCAAATCTATACTGATAAATTTTATGCATATACACATACACACTGAAACAAGATATTCAGAACACACATAAACACACACACTCAAACAAGATACTCAAACAATTCCTTTATTTTTCCAAACAGAGGATTACCACTACCTACCACTAAGTTACCCCTATTACCTTTAAAAAATGAAACAAAAAGAAAACCCAACAAATGCAAGATTTTAATCTTATTTAAAGAGAACCACTAATAAGCAACTGACTGTGTAATAAAAAGCAGCAAGAAATTCAGACACGACACTACAGAGGCAAGGACAATGGCTGCCACCTAGAAATATCAGATTGCAAAACAATCCCTAGTGAAAGTATATACCAGTTTTATTCTGCAGAAACAATACTACACTTCCAGCAACTCATTTAAACAAAGATGCCCAAAATTCCTGATAAAACCACCTACAATTTTAAATATGTTGGCAAAATGAGTGAATACAAGTTTTCAGCAACCTGTTATTCTTTCATTAAAGCAATTTCTGCAACAGTTGTAAAAATTATAGAAACCTTTTTATCTTAATATCAGATTAAAGGAAATTTTTTATGATGAACGTGGTGAAACACTGGCACAGATTACCCACAGAAACAGTAGATGTTCTACCCCTGGAACCTTTCAATGTCAAACTGGACAATTCAGTTACAGATATCCCTGTTCATTGCAGGGGCTTTGGACTAGAGGACCTTTAAAGGTCCCTTCCAATTCTACATTTCTATCATCTTTAAAGAAAAAAAAACCAAAAAACTATCTGGAAACAAGTATAATAAGCCCTCTTGGTGACAAAACCAAGGTGATATTCAATGCTGAGTCTGTTTCCTTATGTACTATATTGCTAATAAAAAATATAATGCACATGAAATTAAACAACAGAAGAGTGTAAGTTTTTTGTTTTTTTTTTAAAAAAAACTACTGTAACTCATGGGCTGTAGTTTTGCTGCCTAAAATGAGAAGCCTTTAGGAGAAGAGTTCTGAGGGCACTGACACCAGCCCTCCCAGCACCTGTGTGTGTGTGTCAGTAGCTTCAGATAACACTGCCCACAGCTGTCTGACTTAGACTCCTGCCACCACCACAGCAGCACAAGGGAACTCTTGCTCTGTGCTCTGTCTCCCTCTCCCACTCCAGTACAGCAGTTTAGTCACCACTGAAGGTGCAGGTGCATACTATAAAGTCACTGCAGCTAGAGCTTGTTTGAGAACAACTGATCATTGGAACAACCTCACCAAGGGACACGGCACAGCCCCCACTGCTGGAGATTTTCAAATACAGTTGGACAGGGCACAAGATGGTCTCATCTAGGTCCCCTTTCCCAGGAAAGGTTGGACCAGATCATCTTCTGAGCTCCCTTCCAAGCTGGGCTGTGCTGATTCTATGACAAGTGCTCTGCTACCCTGCTAAGGAAATGGTAGCACCTACTTAGTGCAGAGTAACAGTTGGCAGAAGTTGGTTACCATCTCTTTCAGAGGCAGTAACATCTTACATTACTTCAGCAAGATTCAGAAGATGCCTGTCAGAAACTCAACCCTTTAGTTTTCACTGTCTTCCTGAATTCCTGTCATCCTAGATTGCTGCCTGTCCTTCCATCATGCTCACCCAAGGCTGGCTGCATAAGAAATATGAACACAGAATCCAAGTTACACATGCTGTATCTGTCAGAAGAGGATACAAGAAATAGTTCTCATTTCTAACATTATTAAAAATAACTTTTTTAAAAATGATCCAAGTGATGCAGATGTTTTATTAGCAGAGCAAGACATTTTTTAAAGTTTTAGCTAACCTTGAAGGACATGAAAACTAATGGCTACAACTCCAAAGGTGTATGTGATGTGGGCGGAGTATGGATGCTTGGGAAGAATGTGCAAGCAGTGTACAGCATTAAAGCTGTACAACTAGCATGTGACTGAAGTACACACACAGCATCAGAAATGATAACAGAAGGGCATGACAACCTTCTAGCATAGCTTCATCTGATGCACAGGTAACAAGAGACTTACTTTCTTCCTTGAGAAGAATCAGAAAGACTGACAAATCACTAATATAGTGATTTTCCCCTTTTAGAGAAGGAGCGAGACATAAATAAGTTTATAAATAGATACATGGGGGCGTGAGTGTGTAAAAGATAATCGCATCCTTTTTAAAGCTATATTTTATGCATGTTTTTAAAAATAAACATGTGTACATACCTATAAATTACATACAAACTCCTGCATCAGAGGAAACATGAAACTGTAACCCTGCTCAAAGTAGAGAACACCCTGCGCACAAGCACAGGAACTATTACTTGCCTTTCCTTAGTAGAACCCATTCTGCTCCAACGACTCATTAGCCAAACTTGTAACAAACAAACTACAACAGTATTTCATTACCATGTTTCTACAGAGTTTATAACCTTGACCCAGGAGGCTTCCAAACAAAAGAGGGGATTTTTTCTTTACATCCCAGATTCTATCAAAAGGCGATTTATGTCATTTAATTCCAAAAGAAAGTTTCACTTCTGTAGTAATTCTGCTTTTGGATGTACTCACTCTGTTTGTCCACTACCCACAATAATATGACAAAATTAATCACCCATTCATGACATTTCAAGTCTCTGATAATCTCTGAACCCCTGGGAAGGTGATGGAACAAATCTGAAGATGCCCAGGAAAGGTGAGCCAAGATTACTAAGAGAAAGTCATGCCAGAAAAGCACCCCAGGCTTCTACAATGAAACTACTGGCTTCACTGGGATGGGAGAGCAAATGGGTACTGTCTGTTGACATTGGCCCCTTAACACAATCCCCACAGAGAAGCTGATGGAGAATGGACTGGGTGAAAAGATTGCGATGTGGACTGAAAACTGACTAGATGGCCAGGCCCAGAAGGTGGTGATTGAGGCCATGAAACCCAGCTGGAGGTCAGTATCCAGCAGTGTACATCAGGGATCAACACCAGGACCCATTCTCTTCAGTATCTTCATTAACAGTCTGGGACACAATGGACCCTTAACAAGCCTGCAGATGACACAAAACTGGAAGGAGAGACAGATAAATCAGACAGCTGTGCCAGAGAGACTGCAGGCTGGAGAAATGGGCTGAGAGGCACCCCATCAAGTCAAAGATACAAACACCTGCATCAGGGGAAGAACAGCCCCAGTCACCACTCAGGCCAGGCACAACCCCAGAATGAGCAGCTGGAAAGCAGCTTTGCAAAGAACCTGCTGGATATGAAAATCACCATCAGCCAGCAGTGTGCCCTTGCAGCAAAGGTTACAGGTTTTCCTGGGCTGCATCAGAAGGAGTGCTGCCAGCAGGTACAGGGAGGTGATCCTGCCCCTTTCATCAGCAGCGGGGAAGCCTCACCTGGAGTGCTGTGTCCAGGTCTGGGCTCCCCAGTGCACAAGATGTATGAACATGCTGCAGAGTCCAGAAAAGGGTCAGGAAGATGATTACAGGGCTGAAGGGTGAGATATCTGGGATGGCTAAGTCTAGAGAAGGCTCAGGGGAAGCTTATCAATGTACATAAATATTTGAAGGGGGTGCAAAGGGGACAAAGCCAGGCTCTTTTCAGTGGTGCCCAGTGCCAGGACCGGAGGCAATAGACATAAACTGCTAAATCAGAAAACTCTTTTCCACTGCAAAGGTGACTGAGCACTGGCAGAAGCTGTCCGGACAGGTTGCAGTCTCCATCCTCAGAGATACTCAAAAGCTGCCTGGACATGGTTCTGAGCAATGTGGTTTAGGTGTCTATGCCTGAGCATACAGGAGCTGGACCCACGATCTGCAGAGGTCCTTTGAATCCTCAATCACCCTGTGACTCTGTGAACACATATCGAAAAGTCATTAAGTAAATTCAAACAGCAATATACATGGAGTACATCCATTTTTCCCTGCTTGTGGATCTCTAATCTTTCAGGTTAAGAATACTCCAGAAAACAGGCTTTTATGTAAGTAAAGCAAAATTTTATTTCATTTTCCTGCCAACTATTTTCCTTACACATTTTCTTCCAAAGAGTTCTGCATGACAGCTTACATAATTCTAATGCATCTGATAATTAGATAGACTGATTTTAGAAACTTCCTGCTCTTATATTTAGACTTACACTTCACTGCTCAGTCCTAAATTATTTTGTCTTAAGGCATCATGAACTAAAGGCAAGACTAGATGTAAAAAGAAAGGCATCATTCTCAAAGTCATTAGAACTTGTCAGTTGGTACTGCTGATGTTTTCACCTTCACAGAATCATCCTTGAATGGTTAAGGTCGGAAGAGGACCCTGAAGATCATCTAGTTCCAACCCTCCTGCCATAGGCAGCAACATCTTCAACTAGACCAGGTTGCTCAGTGTTGCATCCAACCTGGCCCTGAACACCTTCAGGTATGGTACATCCACAGCTTCCCTAGGCAATCTGTTCCACCTTAGCTCATAACAAGGTGTTATTACACACAGTCATCTGGGAAAAACTATTGAGATTATTACACTTTATAATAACAATTTAGAAACTTTTTAATACAAAACTTAAAAATCCAATAGTTCACTGGTTCAAACATGACACTGATTTTACAAGAACATTGCTCCCAGGTTTCTTACTCAAAAGATATACTTTCTTTGTAATTCTACTTAGCACAATAACTGCATTCAGTAAATAGAGTATAAAGAGTATAAAGCCAAAGATAAGATCACACAGGCAAACTAAAGAAATATGTTGATCTCAAGTAACTTCACAACATAGACCAAAGAGTCAGTGTATATAAGCTCACTCAGTAGTTCACACTGTTACTCTCTTATCTGAATCTGATGTAGTTCAAGAGTACGCAATTTGTAATCTACAGACCAATCTCAGCCTTGCACTGATGAGCCTTTTTTCCCCAGGGCTGCTCATGAGCAAGAGAACCAAAGACAGACAGAGACCACTGTCAGCTTCTAGATTTAGAATTGGGCATCACTTGCATCTCAAGGCTGACGTGTGGGACTATCCTGTGCAGAGCCAGGAGCTGAACTTGATGGGCCTTGTGGATGCCCTCCAACTCAGGATATTTTACAATTCTCAGGATACATGGAGAAGAGCTACAGCTCATTCCCCTCCTCATGGAGAAGAGCTACAGCTCATTTGTCTAAACTGAGAAATTTCTGTGAGAAGAGGGCAACTAGAGGTAGACTCTATCATAGAACTCATGCCCTAGAACTCTGTTAAAGGTCCAAGCAAGGAAAATGATACAGGAGAAAGATATACCACTTACACAACAACACTTCACATAGACAGTGTCTGCGCTATATACATTTTCCGTTGGCATGGCCCCATAAGCATGGGAGCACAATCACAGACAAAGGCTGTGGTAGAGCCAAACAGAAAAGGTGGATGTGCACTGTATGGTTCATCACTATGCTCTTGCTCACTAATACTTGGGAAAACAAAGAAAAGAACAACTCTGTAAAGGCAAAAAGAAAAGTAGTTAACAGTGCTGAAGGAAAGAAACTCTAAACACAAAACTAAGGAAACAGATCTTGACATTTTAAAGTTAGCTCAAGTAAAATTCCCTGTATTGCCATCTGAAGGACTTTACATAGTAATGGGAAGTAGTACCTTAAAGCACAGATCTGTAAAAAGAATCCACTACACAATTCAAGTCTAACAAATATGAAGAGTTTGAAGAAGAAAAATATCTTCATTATCCAAGTCAAGGCTCCAGTATTCGGCAAGACCTCAGCAAATAACATCCTAAATGGCATACATGTAATTAAAAGTAAAAACAACTCTCTGACTTAACTTAGAAAAGAATCACTGAACGTAACAAAGGACCAAATGCGTAATCTAAACACTAGTTTGGGAGACCTCATTTACAGAGTGACACAAGCACCTAACAAAAAGTTAGGGAAAACCTATCATCACACAGGAGCAGATATTTTCATTTGATCCTAATCTTCTACATACATGCAAGTACTGTCCCTATATTTTTCTCTAGGATCCTAAGTTGTGATATTTTCAACCATCATTTTATTTTCATAACAAACTTCACTCATTGCAATGCATATAGTAGCCCATATGACACAAAAAGCACAAGTAAGAATTTCATGGATTGACATGAATTCCATCATTCTGTTTTATCATTGTGGGGTGCATGCATATCAAAGTTTAAAGTATATACAAAGTAGGGATTTATCATTTAGTTATGAGGAACAAATGGCTAATCAACATATCCTTAATGCATATCACTATGCATTAAGAACACTGATGTATTTGTTTCCAGCTGAACCATTTCTTTTGGAATACATTCTTCCTATACTTAAAGACAGAAATTGTTTCCAGCAACTAAAGGGAGCAGTAAGCTCCAAAGAGCTGCTACATTCTGTAAGGCGGAAGGGGGGTGGGAAATCACTAATCCTTGATTTTAGAAGTGAGACACAGTGATTGGCATGGTTTAGATGAAAACTTTGAGCATGAATGACAAGTCTAAAGAAAGAGCATGGTATTAGAGAAAAAGCAATCTGTTTCAAGACAGTTATCTGATCTAGCTGCTTTTCTGCTTGTTCTGCTCCAGTGCCAGGTCAGGATTCTTTCTTATCTCCAAGAATGCTGCTCTTTCTTGTAAGCTTTTAGTGCATCCGGTGTTACAGTGGGCTCACTCATAAGCACGCGACTGCTCTCCTGACTTGTTTGAGGCAGCAGGCATGTTATTTGAAAACAACTTGAAGAGCAGCATTACTTCAGCACACACCTTCTCAGAGTCCCAGTATGGTGCTACTACCATGCTACACCACAGCCCCAAAACACAACAAAGGCCAGATAATATTACAGAGCAGCTGACAAAATGATTACCACCTGCTTTCTGAAGAGAAGGAAGTCAAAACGCTGAAAAATACAGACTGCAGGATCCTTATGATGGTCAATAACATTTTAGTAAACATAGTAATAGGTCAACAACAGGAAAGAGAACCTGTAGCCTGGACAAGCTTTAAGTGACAGAATAAGCAGCAGCACTATGGATCTTCAAACCCCAAAACCAAGCAGGTAGACTGCTCAATGAACCTCTGCACAGCCTGAGCAGAGCAGTGCTATGTGCCTACACTCCAGTGTATCAACCAGATGCTCCAAGGCGGTTGCACCATGGAAACAAGGCAAGGTCACACAGATTTCCCTAGAATGCTTCCTAGAATTTCAAGATGCCTGTCACTTGGCAAGCCTTCCAGACACTACTCGTGCTGATAGCTGTGACGATTTGACCAGGAAACACTAAACTAAAAGGCTTGCAATGAACAAGGAAATCTGATGTCTTAAGGTTGATTTTTTACTTAACAAGACATAACCCACTGAAATCAGGAGCGAAGATTGGATTTCCCAACACCACTTCCAGCTCAGTTCATGTATCTAGTGTCCCTGAAAATGTACAGAAACCCCATCTAAATGCTGGGATGTTCTGGACTGTTGAAAACAAACAAAAATTTCTAAATATTAAATGAGTTGTAAATAAGAGTAAAATCACAGTACAATCCCATTAACTGCCGTAAAATTAGCAACTGTGATATAATTTAAACATTTAGCAAATGGATTAATTACCCATACTTTGAACATTTTCCTGACTCATTCTATTGTCCTCTCAAGAACAGAATGAACTTTCAAGAATGGAACAATGGAATTGAATATATGCCATATGCTTAACCCAGCTATTCATCCCATTTTGTTTAACTCTTGCTATTTATACACTAAATGGAAAATCAACTTTTGATCTCCCACAGCTTGGTATCTACCATATGGACATACTCTACATAAAAAAAAACGAAAAACCAAAAAACAATGCAGGGCATGTTAACTCAACTAAACTCAAAAGGCTCCATAGCAGCATTTGCTAGCCACGAGTCCACATAACACACTCCACGTTGAATTTCACAGTAGCTAATTCCAACATCTTGCCTGCTAATCAACAGTAATCATTTTATGGACGGCAAAAATCATGTTTATTCTAGAGTTTCAACAAATTGCATCAGGGCTGAAAAATAAAATAAAATAAAAATTCTTAAGGGCAACAGCTGTCTTTGGTCCTTTACAATGAAAGACATAAAATGTTCACATTAAAAAGCCAGTTCCTCCTGGGAACGATGCTGTGGTGACCACATAGAAGTACTGGTGGTGCTAAAATCAGGCTCAGCACAGAAGTATTTTAAAAACATCTTGAAGAAAGCCAAACACCACTTTCTTGTGTTATCAGCGTGCTAACAGCACTAAGTATATAATATAAAAATAGTTGATTAGAGTCTATAATTATCTGGAAAATCCATTTTTATCTTAAAATCCCCACGGTCTATTTCAGTTTTTAAAAGTAAGGTTCATCTGATTATTTCCCTGAAATTTACTGGAGAAAGCTAAAAAAGAAAAAAAAGAAAAAAAAAAAAAAAAAAGGGTGATACAAGCTTCCCTAAACAAAATCTGTATGAATAATAAGAATTAAACTACAGCAGCAACCTGTCCCAGAGGAAAAAAACCCGCAGGTTTAATCTATGTCTAAGCTTTGTACTTGATTAATTTGCAAATATAGTTAATATCAATTCTGCAGAGACTCAAATTAGGTAACTATTGAAACATCTTGTTTTCCTGCTCTTAAACTACTTATTTATTTGCAAGGAACTGACCTTTTTTTTTTTTTTTAAGCAGCTTCATTTCTAGTCAAAGGGACTGCAGTCCCCATTCTAAATAGGTTGAAGCATACAACTGAGTTTAAAAAAAGGGTTGTGGGAACTCGATGATGTACTGTATAAATACAGCATGTGCTAACAATTTTAATTTGTTTCAAGTTATTAGATAGGACTTTCTACTGCAAAATTCAATGGAAATCCTGGGGAAAGATATCATAGCAAGTACTGCAAAGCAACAAAGTATCAAAACACATTCCTGGATAGAACCACATGCGTTGGAGAATCACATACTTTAACATTAATTGTTCCAGAATAAAATTCGCTTTCTTCTGAAATTAACAACTCCATCCAGAAACTACTAATGAAGGCTGTATCATCATTAGTATCTTCTCAGGCATTTCCCTTTGTAGGATTTATTGCCTGAAATACCCATCTGAAACTATATAAATTCTAATCACATACCAGCACCTTATTATGTTTATTTATCAAGCAACACTCGGGAAAAAAGAAAAATAAAAGGGTAATCCACTTATGGTTTCATAGAAAAAAAGAAGAAAGATCTGCAATTTTTTGGGGATGATTACTGTGAAGGTCAAAAAACCATAGACAAATACCACCTGTGGACAAGGTCACTGTAAACCAAATGTAGACATTTGATACTGGCAGGGGAAGATGAGAAACCTCACTGTGTTAAGCACATACCAACCCCCTCTTCATAGATAATGACTCGAGCCTACAATACCGTCAATCCACACCTGCACTGGGACTAAATACTTCACCACACAATTTGTAACTTTGATTTTAAAGCATCTTAAACCTTCTTAGCTCTTAATTTTAGTAAGCATCAGTAAAAGTCAGCATATTGAAGAACCAACCTCAGCACTTTTTCTTGTAAACTCAATAGTAACCAGAGAAGGTCACTGTATTCCTGAAATGCTTTCACCACCAGCTGATGACAAGGTTTATCGAGCATTAAAGGCATCCTGAGTTGTCATTACTAATCCTGACTCTTCTGCCAATCCACTTAAATCTCTACCCTTCCACATAGGTACAGAACTGCACCACAAAAAGAAAAGAAGTTGCCTTTTGGCACACCATGTCAGCCAGATCTTGAGGCACTAAGTTCAGCATTACAGTATTTGTTTCCTATTCTACAGTCAACAGTTATTAAAATACCAATTTGGATTCTATTATTTTTTAATATATCATAATATTGTGTCTCACTCTGTAAACCATTTCAATTTTTTTATAATCCACATTTCTTAGTTCCCTATTTGTTTTAATATAAAGTCTGCAAAAAAAAATGAAGTAAAAACATATTAAGCTTAAATGACTTTCTAAAATATTTAACTCCCTGTTTCAGCCAATTTCTAAATAAAGAAGAAACTTGCTAAGACATTGAGCACAAAAGGCTTTTAAACAGATGTGTTTTTATTAAAGTTATTTTATACTTAATAACCTCTTCTCAGAGTCTCAAAGTTCTCTATTTTTTTAATTCTGCAATATTCATCACAATATTTCTTGCCTACAGTGAAAAGCAACTAGCTCATTTTTAACTCCCAGCTGATTTTTTTTTTTTCCCAATTTAAACTGAAAGCACTCAAAGCAATTATGACTGTGGCCCTGCCTCTGCCAGAAAAGCAAGGATAATGCCCATTTACTCAGTAACAGGCACTGAAAATTCTTTTCCAGGTTTAGGAATCTACGATTCGGTAAGTGTACATAAATCACCACTGTAAACTCAGGCACCTCAATGGATAGGTAACTACTTTTATTGCTTGTTATCATATTCTTAAGCCAGTCACTATAGACCAGCCAAAGGCAATGATTTTGAAGAACTTGCAGGTACTCTTTAGAAAAACACTGTATTATCAACTACTTACTTTCTTATCTTGCTATTTGTCAATTAGTTAACACGAAATGCTCAAAATGTGAAGAAAATGGAACATTACTATCATAAAGAGGCAAAAGAAGCTGTTGAAATGCAAGCACTGTCGTGTTAGAGAAAGTTTTGCATCAACTGCAAGTGCTGCACAGAAACCAGTAACAAAAGTTCTGCTGTTTCATGGAGCGTGCACACGCTTTGACGTGGCACAGTAAAAGCTGCTCTATTGAACCACCATATACTGAACGGGTACTATGAAAAGTCCATGGAAGCACAGTACCTGGATCACACTGAGACAGATATCAGGCACTGTAAAGCTGCACAACCAACAGTCCTGACAGAAATGCCAAACACCATGTGAAGCATTGTGAGGTAAAAGAAGTAACTTGGAGAACAAAGAACAAAATGAAACTCGATTTCTGACTGCAGTCGAGAATATTGTAATAGGAATTACACACATGACAAAATGAAAGAGATAGAAAACATAAAATTCAAAACTAAGGATTAATAAACACCTAAACCATCGAGTACAAAACCAGTAGTGATCATATAGAACTCACTAAGCAAGCTGCATGTAAGTCCAAGTTATGACTGTCTCTGACTGCAGAGAGGCCCTGAGATAACAAAAAGTCCAAAAATAACCCCACTAATATCAAAAGGACATTGTGTAAGAGCACATAGGAGACCCTTCCCTTGGGTCATGCTTGTGTATTTTTTGTGATCAACCCTACACACACAAACAGTAAGCTTATCCTAAACTGTACTTCTCAAAACAAACCTTTCACCCATGCAAAATATAAACTCAAGTATTTCAACATATAAATTGCTAGTTATATTTGAGTTGCTGATGATCCAGTCTTTCACTAGGCTTACAAATGACATCCATCTTTCCAAGACTTTAAGCCTTATTTCTTTACCTCACAGCAGCCATAAGATCCTCCCAGAAAGCCCATTACATTATGACTAAAGTCTAGGTTAATAGCAATATTATAATAGTAGGATTTGAACTAATGCTTTTTGTGTTTTATTTATCATTTGTCCCTGTGCCTGCTCCCCTGTGTTGAGATCATAACTTCCTATGTGGTTAGTAACATTGAAATACACTAGAGGAACCAAAGACTGCTGAACCAAAGTCTGAAGTTTTGTTAGTTTGCCATGATCCACAAACAAAAAGAGCAGGAACTTGTACTGAGAACATGCCATACTCTAGAACATGCCTCTCCCCTAGATACAACCTCCTTCAAGTATCAGAAAGCCTTTGACTGACAAAAGGAGCTTTCAGTTATTCTGAACAAGTAATGTGGTATTTTTAAAGAGGATATACTAATGTCTTCTACATTTTGTAATATTCAATTGTTTTGTTTTAGGGGGGAAGGGGACAAAGGATGCTTTCTCAAAAATAACTTCAAGAAACAATCCATTTCCAAAACTTGTAACATTTAGAAAACATACAATAAAAACATTCTTTAAAAAAACTCAGAGTATCTAGGAGATGGGGATATTAGCTACTTTGCTTAACAATGCTGAACAGAACAGCCTGCAGGCGTCTTCCTGCTGTGACCTTCTATTATTAACAAACACACTGCTCCAGCAATAAATACACTGGAGTGCCACAGCCCAGAGATGCATCAGCAACCAAGGGTGTCATTTTACTGGGAAAAATAACAGGAAAGGAAAGGGCAGGAAAGTTATCATGGAACAGAGAGAGATGTGTGCATTATTCCTCCTTCAGCTGATACACTACAATTTGGAAATAGTGACTAAAAACCAACGGTTTTGGAACCTACTCCTCACACAAAATTCAAGGCTTAGGATAATCGTATTTTTCTCCAAAAACTCCTCAGTCCAGAATCACAAGCACTGTGGAGTTCAAAAATAATCATGCAACACAATCACGTTTCCCATTACCCAATCTCAACTATTTCTCAAATTTGACATGCCAAAGAAACCTCACATGCCAAGGATTACAAAAACAGCATTACTAAGTGATTCAGGTAGAAAAAAAATAAAATCTCTGCAGTCTATAAAAAGCTGTTTCCTTCTCCTTTTCAGATCAGAATTTTAGTATTCCAATTAACAACATAAATGCATTAAATATAAGAAGTTCACGGTTTTTTAACTATAATTTCCCACAAAGTATTATCTTGAAGCTAGCTATTTGGCAACTTCCCTTTCATCATCAGATATCCCTTTAAGATAGTTTGCCTGCTTCCTAATTAATATATGGCCTTTGCCCTGTCTTTCCCCAACCATTCATCCTCTCATAAAGAAGAAAAAATAGCAGGCCACACAACAACAAAATGATAAAACTATTGTGATGCTACATCCCTACTGTTTTAATTTCAACAAATATGATGTGAAATACTTGGCTTTTACCTTTTTTTTTTTTGTCAGACATCATAAATTTAAACTTTGCTGGTTTCAATGAATAATTAAATTTTCAAAAAGTGCAGGTAATTAAGACTACCAAAAATTAAAATTGAGTAAGAAGTCAGCAATTATAGACTGCATGTATTTTACCAGATCTGCAAGGGACTCTAATTAAACACATATTAATTGCCCTAATCTTCTTAGGCAAGTAATAAATTGGAAGAGCTGATTAATGCACTGGATTTAGTTCAGCTTGTTAAATCTGACAACCTGGCAAAGGAAGACTATCTTGAAAAGCTCTTTTAGCTAAGTAATTGGAATTTTACTCTCAGTAATTTGCCATTCCATAATAAGAGCTATTTAGTACATTGACTCTTCATCAGTGGTTTTTTTTTTTTTTTAAATACATACTAGCTATACTGAAACAGTACCATTATGCTGCTCATAAAGATTATGAAAAATTATGAACTTTGACCTTTACTGTCCATCAAAAGACACTTTCACTCTGAACCCAAATTAGTGTATTTTCTTGTAGGCAATAAATCCTAATTAATTTTAATTCTAAAAGCTGCTAATAGCATTTTAGAAAGTCCATATGGACACATTAAGTCTCCTACACAATTCATAAAGCCAGCAACTAAACCAGTTTTCAATATTAAATAACTGCTGATGACTGCTGGAATACAATGAAACACCAGTATTCAAAGAGCTTCAATCTCTTCTCTCTTTTTTATCTATTTATGCAAACACATTTACACATGCATGTGACAAGCATGTAACGTTCTTGTAATATCAGCCATACAAAAAAAAAAAGAGACATTTGGAAACCTCCAAGTAGAGATTTTAAAGGTCTGACATCTCTCCAACACAGTTGCTTACTCCTAACTTATAACATGGAAAAATGCATCAAGTTTCACTTAAAAATAACCAGAAGTAGGGGAACAAAAGAAAAAAAAAATCTCCCTTGCTAAGGAAAAAAAGCAACAAATAAAGAACAGGGAATCAGAAATTTTTATGCTTGAAAAATGTTGTGAAGTATTCCATGAAAGCTGAAACAGCTCTTCATCTGTCCTAGAAAATGAGGAAGTCTATAAAGTCTTTCACATGAAGAAGCTTAGAAAGTCATGTGTTCCAAATCAAGTTCAGTCCGAAAACAAATCTTAAAGATAAAAATATCTAGCTGCCATCAAATTTTCATTCTGTAGTCCTCAGAGCTGACATTCCATACTTCTCTTGTAGAACCTGTAAGTTCCAGGATCTACATTTGAAATTTGTTACTCTTCCATTAGCAAAATCTAGTGTTCATACACCTTGAAAATCAGTCACAGTGAACCTGAAACCTATCCTTTGTTCCTTAAGTGTAGCATCAACTAAGGAGCCAGCCAGACATCAGTTTTGAGCAGCAGTATGATTTTCACAACTGAGCTTTAACACTTAGAATGAGCAAAACACAAAAAAAAGTTGATCAGATAATATCAGAGGACTGAGAAGCCACGGAAGGAGACATGAAGGTACCTCAAAGAATGGTCAAACTCAGATGTGTCAAATATTTCCTACCCATTTTTCATGATGCACTGCAATTTACTCCTTATCACTGAGGTCCCTAGCACAGGAGAACTTCTTTCCTGTGAGGGTGGTGAGACACTGGAACAGGCTGCCCAGAGAAGCTGTGGATGCCCCATCCCTAGAAGTGTTCAAGGCCAGCTTGGATGGAGCTCTGAGCAACCTAGTCAAGTGGAAGGTGTCCCTGCCCAACGCAGGGGGCTGGAACTCAATGATCTTTAAGGTCCCTTCAAACCCAGGCCATTCTATGACTGGATACACAGGTGGCACTCAATTTCAACTCTCACCCTCAGTAGACTTCATGAAGAAATAGTACTTTGCCATAATGATATTGAGTGTAAGTAGGTGGTATACACGTTTTCCATTGGTTGTGTATTACTGGCAATGAAAGGGTTGGGGCTTGTGCCTGAGGCTCCATGTCCTACTATAAGAAGCCATCAGTAGAAAACCAATCCCAACTATTTTCCAGTTGATGGCATTGATCATTTAAAGATCTGTTAGACTTGTTAGCTGTTCTTAGGTTATGAGAAGAAATTCCGTATCTCAACTTGAGGTCACTTAACACAGAAACCTTCAAGGCTTATAAAAAGACACATGAAAAGAAAAGGCCTCAAACTTCAGGATTTGCGTAACTGAAAGCAAAGGAGAACTAAAATGCTAAAAAACCTCAACTTCCTAGCACAGTGTCAGTTCAGCACTGCTGAACATAAACTTAAGTTTGAAATATGACAAATACTCAGTTTGTGATTTGCCTGCACTCCATTTCATTGCTTCAGAATACGTACCACAGCTTTATCAGTGGCAGAATAGCTTGTCATAAATCAGAACTGAACAGGGAAAGCCACTGAATATTATTTAGTTAAGTGAGGAAATGGACAGAGTTGAAAAATCCTTGGTGAAAAGGAACTATTCAGGTGACAGGACGTGCTTCATCTGTCAGGAGTAAAAAGCCAGTGACTACAACTTCTGGTCCAGAAGATGCTGGTTCTGTCTCGCTTGAAAGAAAGAAACAAAAAATAGAAAGGCAGAATTCTGACAGAAGTTCCTATCTTTTTTGTATAATTTGTTTGCATTTTTGTAACACGTTATCAAAAAAAATATTTTAGAGCAATGAGTTATGCAGATTCTGGAAAATACATGGGAAAAGAGAGTATGAAGTCATTTAGACCAAAGCATCCATTAATGTCTAGTTTCAGTTCAACTGACTACAATATCTTCTGGTAAACTGAAGTCAATTAGAAGATATAACCTGCATTTTGTAAAGCAAATCAAAGACAGTAGAGACCTTATTTTCTGCCCTACACACTCTCTAACAAAAAAACCCACAACCCAAAAACCAATTGTGATAAAAATAAGTCTACATTTATCTTCTCGGCCCTTTTCTACCATCTTTCCTCATATTTATGCAGGCAGTAGAAAACTTAACTTCAGTATTTCCTGTCAACATTAAAACCTAAAATCCTGACAAGCACATGACAAAGTCTTGTGGTTGAAGATGCTATGTATTTAAATTTTCATGATATCACACTTTCCAAATGTTACAAGCATACAAATCAAACGTATGTTCTGACTGTTGCCAAAGAGCTTTCTAGAATTAAAACAAACAAAAAAAAAACCCAACACCTACAAGATTTCCAGTTTTCACTGACTTATCTCTCATTTTCTGCACATATCTGAACTTCGCTCTTTTGGCCCTTGAAATAGAAACCTAGAAAAAAATGTCGCTGAAGAGGTTTCCATAAAATTCTTTAAGGTTTCCCAAGTAATATTTGCAAGCTACAGAGACTGATAATGAACTACCATTCCCCCCTCAACAACTTTTTCAGTATGTCTCTGCACTCTAAATAGACATACAATCTACATTAAAAGTAAGTTCTCTTGAAACACATGCTTCTGTTATTACCTAAATGTTTCAGGTCTTATTGTTACTACAAAAGTAGCAAAGACTTCTGTATATTTCACTTAATTATGCTTGTTTTTAGAAAAGGTAAATATCATAAGACTTAAATCCATTTTTCTCTCCATATACCATATTAGAACACCCATCACTTCAACAGTTACAATTACTACATTATTTTTAAAAAATTGACACATCTCTTCTAAATTTTAGTATGTTCATTCATTTTTCTTTTTAAGACATATGTTTTAAATCCCGGTGTTTTGCATAACTGGTGAATCACAAGACGATATTCAGGCACAATGCTGAATTCCGTGCCAATACATAATTGTCTTTAGCTTTAGCAAATTAATGAAGTACTTAAAGGCAAACAGTAGTAATATTTCCTAGATCACACACAACTTGAGTCCAGACCATAATTTCCCCTCCTTCAGGTTCACACGTATAGATAAGGAGTGTCAGACAGAGGGAAATACAACAAGAATCCTGTAATATCCAATAATAATCCTGAATCCTGGGCTGCATCAAAAGCAGCATGGCCAGCAAGTTGAAGGAGGTGATTCTCCCCCTCTGCTCTTGTGAGACCCCAGCTGAACTGCTGAGCACAGCTCCAGTGCCCCCAACATAAGGACACGGAACTGTTGGTGCAAGCCCAGAGGAGAGCCACAAAGTTGATCAGAGCACTGGAACACTGCCCTTACAAAGACAGGCTGAGGAAGCTGGGGCTGTTCAGCTTGGAGAAGAGAAGGTTGGGTAGAAGCGTCATTGTAACCTTTCTGTTTTTGAAGAAGCCTACTGGAAAGCCAGAGAGGGACTCTTCATCAGGAACCAGAGCAATACATACAAATTTAAAGAGGTTAGATATTAGGCGGAAATTCCTTACTGTTGAGGGTGGTTAGGCAGTGGAACGTGTTGCCCTGGGAGGCTCTGGGTGCCCCAACCCTGGCAGTGTTCATATCCAGGTAGAACAAGACCTGGAACAACCTGGTCTAGTAGGTAGGGACTAGATGATCCTTAAGGCCCATTCCAACCCCTTAACATTCTGTGACAACAGGACACACTGACCAGGACTGGTGGGGCTGTGGGACGAAGGAACTAGCAGAGTCTAGCTTTGTGTTTTTTCTAAAAGAAACTTGTATATCTACAGCACAAGTCACAGAGGTTCAACTAACATATTAAAATATTCAAAACCTTTCTACTTGAATATTTAATATAGTTTCACTTGTGTTTCATCCTATTCTAAATAATTGTTTTAAATATTTAAACATGAGACATCTCAATGCAGCAACATGACTTTTCTCCTCCCTCATATTCCTTGTATCTCCAAAGTCCAGAGTTCCAACAGAACACCACCAAATTGTGTGTGAAATAATCACCTTCAGGCAGTTTGATGGCAAGTTCATTTTCGCTATGACAGACTAATCTTTAAAGGAGGCTGTTGGGGTTTCTTGTGAATAGTGATTCACCTTGGTTCATCACATAAATTTCTGCTGATTAAAGTGCACATGTGCATCATCTCCAGTGTGCATGTACACAGAGACCTTTCAGTATTCAACATTGAGCAGTTAGAAATCTTGGGAAAACCCAACAATTGTGAATTTTAAGAGACATAAACCATCTGACACCTGGTACAAAGATATCAGAGACCACTACAAACCGCATTAATTTCTACTCTATCTGCAAGATGTTTTCTCAACACAGAACTGCAGATACTTCCAAAAACACACTGAAACAAATTCCCTACCCAAAGGTGAGGTTCAAAGAATAAATGTGGCAGATGCCAAGCAATTTCTTTAAATACACTACTGCAAGGCAACCTTATATAATGATGAGAAGGATTATAAGAGAACCTGAAGGAAAGGGACAAAATTACTCATCTTGTAACAAGGCAAAGAAAAGTGGTTTGGCAAATGACCTGCAAATTAATGTTTCTTGTAAGCTATGGTCTGACTACTTCAAAATACCGTAAAATTAAAATCATTAATTGCTTGCAGTCACATGATTTCCAACAAGGAAATATTAGAAACTCCATATACATACTCAGTCCAAGTTTTACTTTGTCTCACAATTCTATGTTTACACTGTTTGGATCCAACATCCCATTGTAAACTTACTTTTGTATTACATTCTGTAAGCTGAGCATCATACCCAATTCACTTTTCATCTTTTCTCTGTTGACACGGCACTCGGCCAAATATCGGAGAGCCTAAAAGAAAAAGGACCACAGCAGATCAGCAACACATCCAGTACATCATCAGTCATTTCTGTTAGTGCACATCTGCACTAAACTAAAACAGTCACAGAGGTAGTTCTAGCAGGAAGAGAAAGAATTTATCACCTACTACAAACATTAAAAAATTATTTTATTTTTATAAATACACAGAAAGCACAGACTATCTAATCTATGAGAACAGGCTGAGAGACTGGTTTGCTTATACCAGCTGAGAGCCTAAGGGACAATTTAACAGCTGCCTATAGCTATGCAAGAAGCCTTTACAAACACAGTCAAGCCCAGCTTTCCTCTACAGCAGCAAACAAGGGGGAACAGCCACAAATTGTAGCTTGGGAAGTTCAAATCAGTTATTATAAAAAGCTTTTTTCCTCTGAAGGTAGTACAACACTGGAACAGATGACCTAGTGGAACTGCAGAATGAACGAGACAAAGCTACAACTGACCTGATTGAGTGCTGGTGACAGTCCCAATTCAAACAGGAAACTGAAGTGAATGACTTCCAGAAGTCCCTTCCAATAAACAGTTATGTGATCTGAGATCTGAAGTAATTTTTATACATGATGCTTCCAGTATAATGTCCATCAATCCTGTGGGTTCCCCCAGTACTAGAAACCTCACCACTACCAAGTTCCTACCGTCCACAAAAAAAGGTCTAACACATGTTTAAAGCTTTTGAAGACTAATTGCAATTTCATCATTCCATGCAGGAATAAGAATACAAGCAGCAGCAAGCTTCTTAGCTTACTGTGACCTAAACCGGGAAATTACACTTATTTGTTGCCCAAAGTTTTGTTTACTTGACTTTCAAGGTAGATTCTTTGCACAATTTTACACTGTTGACCCCAGCTGGTAGCTGTATATTCATATGATCCTCCTAACATAACACTCTCCCAATTAAAATGTCAGTCCTTCTTTTCACAAGACAACTCTCTATTGTTTGTGCTGAGAAAGGTTGCTTAGAAGGAGCCTCCAAAGGTGTTTTACTGATGTAGGTACAAGAACTGCACTTGAAAAATCCTGCAATACACAAATACAATGATTTATAAAATGGGCTTTGTGACACGAGGTTTAGAAGTGCACCAAATCTTTATATATAGTCATGTAATAGCTACACTGCACAGTAACTGCTTTAAAAATAACATGCTCCTTAATCCCTCCAGGAAGAGAACTAATCACTGGGGTTTGTTTCTTCCAAGTCATCTTCAGCACACATCAGGGAAAATTCACAGACTGTTTTATTACCTATTAAGAAACTCTGTCTGCTGTCTGGCATGGTAAGAACTTGAGATGTGATTTTTGTTATTTCCTACTGTGGACCAGTATCAATAGTTGCAGCTTATAAATGTTGTATATCTATCTATTATCTTACTTTTCAACTATAGGGAAATCACTAAACGATAGCTCTCAACTAACTTACATTCTATGAAATGTATCCTTGCTGGTGTAACAAGTTTCTCATTTTTATTCTGGCAATTTAGTAAGGGTGCAACTCAGCTGGACAAAGAAAAACCTATTCTCTCCACAGCTAATTTTTTGAGTCACTGCTCAGTTAAAACCAAAGTTATGAGACCAACTTAACTGACCCAACTTTTCAACACTAGAAAGTTCCCACTCCTCCTGCCTCCCATGGGAGATACAAAGGTCTGAACCTTCAAAGAAGTGAGATCACTTACTAAATTCACTGTACTGAAAGCACAGGGAAAGTTATTGTTATGAATTTTGGCTCAGCTTCTGTTCAGCTAAACACTTACTTGTGTTAGCTTTAAGGCTCACATAGGTAAGTTCATCACAATGAAGAGGACTACCTGCATACCTGAAAATAAAATACGCTGCTGCCAGATTGTTTTTATTTAAAATTTTTAAAGTAGTTCTTTAACTTCAGGTTCCTATTAAATAAAATTTTAGTCCAAATTTAAGAGGGAAAAAAAAAAGGTAGTATTGTCTGTGTTACTGATGATTTTTTAAATTTAAATCATTCAAAACTTCTAACATTTGAAGTATATCATAAAGAATTTCTGACATCAAGACTAGAGAAAACCAGAAACATATAGAAAATATATAGCACTTCTTCGTGAGATACAAAGAAACGAGCTGAAACTGCCATAGAGAGAAAAACACCCTCCCTGAAAAAGTTCTGTAAGACATCCAAGAAGTTAAATATGGAAGTATTACAATTTATACAGATTATTACAATTTCAGGTACAGGAATTGCTGAGTAGTACAAGAAGAAATTTGAAGTCAGTGCTACACATCCCTTTATTAGGCACACATTTAATGGAAGATCATTACATTTAATGTTCCCCATTCAAATTGAAGCACTTTTTGATCAACAGGAAGACAAAGACAAAATGACTTTTCAGGATGGAAAAATATAAAGCATGAAGTCTGAAAAGTTGCCACTGAAGACATTTAAACCTTCAGAACCTAAGCAGTTCAAGAACCTATGAACACAAGGAGCCTGAGTAGCAGACCAGAACATGTTTTCACAGTAAACTGATCAATTTTTCATTGCAGCCACATCCTGGTCTCCTCTAAATCCTGATTCTTAATCCACTCTAACTGCAGGTTATCACTGCATGAACAAGCCATGTACCTCCTGTCCTCAGCCAAGGAGATTTCCTTTCACCACAACCTGAGTACTATCAGGGGCTGTGGATCCACACTGCAAACTGGATTAGTCCTCACCACTCTTGACAGAGCCAGTCCTTTTATGTAAACATAATTTCTATAATATTATCAGAGACTGATTTGTGAATCTCATGCAGGCAGTGAGAATACACAGCCCAACAAAAGAAGGAAAAAGACAGTGGGACATCCAAACAAGAGCTTCTTTTAACATCTCAACCTATGGAAACTACACTGGGAAGAAAACCAATGCAACACACTCCCAAGAAGAGTAAATTCAACTCCAAATGCTATGGCAAGGCTAACCTAAAAGACAATTAGCAGGATCACAGGTTTCCTGGCTTGTGGCACCTCCCTCCCCAAACTCAAAAGATATCAGTCACTTAAGTAATTTTATGAAGTCCACTAATATCCACTATGAAAGCAACACAAATGAAAAACAAAGAATTGTGGTACAGGTAGGTCTCAGTGATATAAAGAATAATGTACACTTGCATGTAAAAGCCAGATCTCTTTGTTCTTTTACATTCTTTACAATTCATTAATGACATAAATTAAGACAACATCACATAAATATCAGTAACTTAAAATCTTAGAAGTTTAACTTAACTCTTGCAATGACTAAATTCTGACTTTCATTTCTCCCATTTCTAAGCACGAAATACATTTTTAAAGCCAATATTACAATTCAGAATAAGAAATCGGGACTTCAGTGTATTAGACATTGATAGATTCTGGGTTGGTTGGGTCTTTCGGTTTTGAGAGGGTTTTGTTTGTTTTTCATACCATGAGGCTGGTCAAATGCTGGAACAGTGTGCCAGAGGTCATGGAATCTTCACCCTTCAAAGAGCTCAAGATCAAACAGACACAACCATGAGCTGTGATCTGAGTGTACCTAATTTGGGCATGGGATTGGACTACATCACTCGGGAGGTTGCTTCTAACCTAAGATATCCTGTGATTGGATTTTGATTTTTATAACTTGAATATCAAATCAGTGTCCATATTTAGCAACCTCTATGACTTCATCTTAAGAAAGAGATTTAAGGGTCCTAACCTCCCTCCACACAAAAAGTCAAATAGCTGTATTAGGGAAAAAATGCAAGGTAAATTAATATATTTTATAAAATCCCCCATAACAATGTGTCATTTTTGAAATACGTGGTTTAAAAAAAAAAAAAACGCATGTAATGAATAGCAACATAACCAGCCATTATTTTTCACATTTTTACTTGTTTAAACAGCTTTGTTTGTAAACTGCTCGTTTAAACAGCTTGTTTAACAAAGTTTATAAATGCCCTACCAACACAGAAATATCTCCAGAATACTTACGAGTAAAGCTGAATGAACAACCTGAGGGTTGGGATGGTCCAAAAACAGAATAAGGCCTGGCAGGCATCCCTGATCCTGAACAATGGCCCGTCTGTTCAATGGATCAGCTGCTAGATCTCGGAGTTGGTTAACTACAGATAGTGCATCAGGCTCCTCACTCATAGCAGAATTCATCTTTTCTGCACCATTCACACAAAATACCTGCTGAAAAAAAGATTTATTACTACTATCACAACATTTATCGTCAATTAAAACAGACAGAAAAAAAGCATGAAGGCAATGATTTGTTCTAGACAAGTATAAAAAACCAAGAACTAGAATTCATGGAATGTGGATGGAATTGATAAGGATGTGAGTCCTGAAATTTATAAACTGGAAATGCAAACTTCCTACGCAGAGAGCAGATATATTTGGCTAATAAGGTTTTTATTTGTTTCCTGATTGACCAGTCAATCTTTATGGGAGTACTGTGTGTTGTTTTTTTTTCCTTACACTAGTGACAAATGTTTTGAATAAATCCAGTTTTCTCACACGGCACCCTAGAAGTCCATAAACATCCTTCTGTGTAAAGGTGCAAAGTCAAAGTATTTTCAGAGTAGCTTTGGCAATCAAAAAAAATTACAGAAAAATTAACCACAAAAGTCAACAAAATATTAATAGTGCATCAAGAACAGTGAACAATAAGCTTTCTAGTTCATCTATACATCAAATAATGAGTGTCATGCCATACATTCAAAGGCAGAAGGGGCTTCAGAGGCTGGGTTTGAGTTGCTTTTTGTCCTTTTCACAAGTATCCCGCGATAAAAAGAGAGCAAGCAGGTCACGCCTTGCTCCAGTCGAAGTCCAAGCCACCAGATCAATTTCAAAGGAGACACGTGTTAGCTTGAGAGTATCAGATTGCAAAGTTGTTTAATAATAACTGCTTAGCAGGCAACAAAAGCATAGGTTTGCTCAGAGAAAATGCTAAAATCTTGGTGTAAAAAAACCCAGTTTCTTTCTGTTTCTGAAATTACTAAATGTGAACTAGTCCTGGCTGTGGCCAATACCAACTCAACCAAGTAACTTAAAGTACAAAGTGGGAATGAATACATATTGTTAATTTGTTAAATCACTCATTTTCTCCCAGATAAAGAACAAATACAATTTTTAAGTGATTGCATTCTTTTAACATCATTTGCCAACATTACTTAAGTTTTTCCTTACTGAAGGTTGGCCTCTCAGGAATATAAATTTATCACACTCATCAAAAACAATGAACCACAAACATGCATTTGTATTATGCTAATTTCTGACATTTTCACATAGAAAAAATGCTGTTAACCTCCAAGTCAATGCTTCTTACTTCAGCAAAGACAGTGCTAGAGTGAGAAGTATGGGCCAATGATTAGTCTCCAGATGATTTCTCTTGACTATCAGAAATCAAAAAGGTATCAACTGGGAGATATAGCAGCTCAACCAATTACAAGTTTGTTTTTTCCAAAGGAAAAAACTCTAAATTAAAAAAAAAAAAAAATCAGCAAACAAAACCACCAAACAAACAAAGCCAAAGCAACTCTGTATTCCATAGCACATAAGAAACTTATTATTCAAGACTTAAAAATCAAGTCAGGTGTAGAGCTGATGCTAATCAAAGTCTCCGACTTGCAGGTCTGTGTCCCAACCACCAGATCATTCCTACAACCTTCTCCCTCTTGATCACCTTTTGCCTTTTCCCTTCTAATCCTCTGAAAAAAACCCACCCACAAAACCAAGTTTTACCCCCATTCCATTAGGCTACACTCATCTGAAGGGAGCTATGTGAAAGATGGAGAGGGGCATTTTACAAAGGCATACAGTGATGTGACAAGGCGTGATGTCTTTAACCTGAAACGGGGGCAGGTTTGCATTAGATATTGGAAGAAATTGCTGTAAGGATGGTGATGCATTGGAACAGGTTGCCCAGAGATGCTGTGGATGCCCCATCCCTAGAAGTGTTTAAAGACAGCTTGGATGGAGCTCTGAGCAACCTGGTCGAGTGTCCCCTGAGCAGGTGTCCCTGCTCAGAGAAGGGGAGGTTAGAACTAGATGTTCTTCAAGGTCCCTTCCAACCCAAACCGTTAAGTGATCCGGAGACAACTCTGAAATCCTCACCCTTCTCCATGACCTGCAACAATCAATTCCATCAAAACTCGCGCCTCCCCCTCTTCCCGGAGTTTTTTTAATTAAAAACATCAGGTGGTCTTAAAAGTTATAATAAGATATCTAGAACTCAGGAGTCTCGCAGAGCAGCGAGCTAGGTGCCTGCTCCTGTCTCCTCTTCGTAGCTTTGAGATCAAAGCCGCAGCCCTGTCTCTCTGTCGCTCTCCCTCTCTGTGCTCTCGCCGGAGCGGCCCTAGAGAGAAAAGCCTCGCTGCCAGCCCTCCCTCGGCGGCCGAGGCCTCAGCCCTGCTGGGACCAGGGCCCGGGACTCAGCTCCCAGGCCCCGCCGTCGGCGGAGACTCAGCCCCGCAGCCACCGGGCAACAGGAGCTCCGGGATGTGTTTGGGAAGCAGGGGGGCTCTCGGCCGCACACTCCGCCCCCTCACGGCCCTTCCCGGCGCGGCCTGTTTCCCTCCCCGGCAGGGCCATACCGTCGCGGAAGCCGTCTCTGGGCGGACCAGCAGCTCAGCCCCGCGCCCCCATGTCCCGCGGGGCGGCACGGCCTGCGGAGAGCGTCGGGAGCAGCACGGGAAGAGGCTCGGGAAGAACCGCGGGATGAGAACAGGGACGAGAGCGCCCGCACCACCCACCGGAGCGCGCTCTGACCCGGCACCGCACAACACCGCGCAGCGCGATTGGCGCAGGCCGAATGTGGCTCTCCGCCAATCGTGGAGTCCTTTGTTCCTGGGAGGGCGCGGTGCAGGCCGGGAGGTGTAGTCCGAGGGCCGTAGTCCAGAAACACGCCCCTCGCGCAGCTCCACTTGTTTTGGATTTACTTATTTTATTTTTTTCTTCAGTGACGGATACCGCCAGAAGTTGAATTTACTGCTCCAATAAAGCGTAGAGTGTACTGTAAAACAATCTCGTGTGAACCACACCCGATGCTGTATGGACAGAGAGTGCCCGTCTCCTGGTTCAAAGCGCGAAGTGGGTATTCCCCACCCCGTGAGACACCCAAATTAAATTTGGTTTCATATAAAATCAAGGCATCGTTAAGGCTGAAAAAAGCCTCTAACAGCACCAGGTTCAACATCTTGATCCTTTCCGATGGTTTGAGTCCCCATCTAGTCCAAGTCGCAAAAGTTTTCCGTTTCCTCGTTCCTCCACGTCACCTTCGCACCTCATTTTAAAACGCTTTAGTAAAGTTTTCAGTAGTTTCTAAAGCTGAGAACACCCGCTCAATAAATCAATTCAGCACGAAGAAACTCTCCCTGAGCTCCCCTCTGCCCCGCAGCGATCCCGACTTCCCGCCCGGTTCCCAGGACGTTCCTGGCCCTCCTTCCCACAAGGTCTCAACGAGACACAGCCGACGGCGGCACCTTAGGGAGCCGCAGGCCGCCAGCAGCCGCCGGGCAGCGCCGGCAGCCGCCGCTGGGGCTGCGGAACCCAGGAGCAGCCCCGCAGCCTCCTCACGAGTGCGGCTGCAGGCGGGCACGGTAGCGCCAGCCCGGCGGCGACATGGGAGGGCCGCTGCCGTTCCCCACCGCCTGAGAATCTCGGAAATCAGCGAGGCGGAAAAGATCTCTGAGGTCATCGAGTCCAACCTGTGACCGAACGCCACCTTGTCATCTAGACCAGGGTACTGAGTGCCACATCCAGCCTTTCTTAAACACCTCCGGGGATGGTGACTCCACCACCTATCAGGGCAGCCCACTGCAACGTTTAATCACCCGTTTTGTGAACAAATTTCCCCTATGCCCAACCGGAATCTCCCCTGGTACAGCTTGAAGCCGGGTCGTTTGCCCCGTTCGCCAATTTTCAGGGAGATGAGACCGACCGCCCACAGCCGTAGCACCGGCACCCAAACTCCCCACGGCCGCCGCACTCCCGGGGTCCCGCCCCTATTGGCGGGTCCCGCTCACGTGACTGCAAGGGGGCGGGGCGGAGCGGAGCGGAGCGGCTCCCCTGCCTCTGCCGGCTCGGCGCCTGCCGGGTAGCCCCTCACGCCCACGGCTCGCGCCACGTCCCGCCTCCCGCGCCGCAGCCGGGCCTGCGATTGGCCGGGGCTGTGCCGAATTGGTCGCAGATTGGCTGCCGGGGCAGGGCCGCGAGCGGCCGCGCGAGCAGCGGGTGAGGCAGCGCGGCGGCCGCGGCGGCGGGTGAGGCGAGGCGAGGCGAGGCGAGGCGGGGGTGGTGGCGGCGGCGGCGGCGGCGTTGGGCCGTGGTTCTCCCCTTCCCCCTGGGCAGCCCCTCTTGGCGCGGCCGATCCCGGGCGAGGGGCAGTGCGGGAGGGGAAGCTCTCCTGAAACCACCTACAGGCCGCTCGGAGCGGTCCCGCTCTCCCCGGGCAGGGCCGTCTCCTTTCTCGGCCCTGTCCCGGGCAGGGCAGGTGCTGGGCAGGGCCGTGGAAGTGCCTCTGGGTGCTGGGCCGACGCTTTTGTTCCTGCAGGGGAATTGCTGTGATGAGAAGGTGACAGATCACGGGAAATAATGTAAATACAAGATCATGTGGAGATAATATGGAGGAGTTTGAGGGAAGTTTTTTGAGAAGGCTTTATAACAGAGGGTTGGCATATAAGAGGAAAAATAAGCTCTAAGGGGCATGGTGGTTTTATTTCTCTTTTCCGTAAACTTAGCTACTTGCTTTTACTGTACAGTTAGCTGTGCACCTTTAGTGATAACTGCTGCCGTGCTCCGGTTCTTCTGTAGTGATCGTAAATAAATAACTTGCTGGGTGCGTGTTTTCATTTTGTTTAACAAGCTGTTGAAATTCCAAACATTGAGGGTGGATAGAGTTTGAATGCTGAAATCAATCGTAGTGCATTGATCTCTGCCTGACAGCGTAAGCAGTACTTCATTAATATTTGCATGCTGTCCTCAGAGTGCTCTGCAGCTCTTGTGAAGGCAAGACTTAAAAAGATCAAATGAGTAGGAATTATGTCTTCTGATCCCCACTGGCTTTTACCAAGGTGGTAGAAATGAGGCAGCTGAGTTATCTGCACATCAGATCTAAAAGTTCTGGGGTTACTTGTTGCTGAATGCAAATAATCTGCTTCGTGGGGGTCAGTAGCTAAAATATGACTGCTGTCTGTAGGAACTCGACATTGAGCACAGAGAGATACCTGGACATTTTAAATGTCTTTCAGACAAACACACCCTCTTGTTTATAGGACTTACCTGCTGTTGTCTCTCAAAGCTGTAGCAGAAAGACTGACGTTCACAGCAGCTGGTGGGGAGGTCTGTCTGTCTGGCAGGGAAGTGTAGGTGTTTGGTTGTCTCTGTCATATAATACCTTGTGGTCTTTAGGTGTTGAAGGGTTTCACTTATCTCTCAGTGGTATCATAGTGCACTGTGCAGGTATAATCATTGCTGAGCAAAGGCTTTTGATTAAACTAGTGCTGAAACATGGATTTTTTTTAATTTTTTTTTTCCTTTGTCCTTAGTTGGCAAGGTAGGACAGTGTGAATGAAATCTGATTAAGAGGGTTTTGCCTGTTCAGGTAAATACAATGGGGCTATATTTTTAAGAAAGCTTTAGCAACTTCTGTTGCAAATATCTATGATTTTCAATTCCTGCTTTAAATTTCATGCCAGTACTAGCTTAGATTGTCCCTGTAGTATTCACTGACTTTTGTCTCTCTATTTATATCTTTCCAAACAGGTGTTTCTGTTAGTACTAGGATACTGCATTACTTGTAGCTTCCACACCAAAAAGCAGACATCTGTTTCTGGCTATATGACGTCTGCCAAAAGCATCTTTAATTTGGTCTGTGTCAGTTTGGGACAGAGTCTGGTCCTTTGGTCCTTTATCCGAAGATTCTTTCTGTCCATTTGGCTGTTGTGATAATGCCTTTTTTTTTTCCTCCTTATTATTTTTTCATAATGTTTTCTTGTGGATGTAATTTTATTAGATGAACTTGGGTCATATGGCAGTCTGAAAGACTGAGGAGATATGCTTGCCCTAGTTCTTGCTAGAATAAGGAGGAGCCTGGTCTTTTTGTGTTTGATTTTTTTATGTGGTTGGTATTCCTTTGAACCCATGCTTTGAAAATTGTATCCTTCTTCATGTTATGCCTTTTCAATTTAGAGACTGCACCTTTCATTTTTTCGGATTTCATGCCTTTGTTTATTCTTTGTTAAGGCTAATCTGCTCCATCAATCCCATTAAGTCGTTTTCTTATGTTTGTATAGATGTTAAGTGAATGAGAGAAGCCTTCAGTGAAAAAAATGAGTATCATGTTTCTTTTAAAGAGCAAGAACTCAGGCTCTGAAAGGGACTTGGATAAATGCAGCGTTGCAAAAACTCATAGAAGAATTTCAATTTGAAAGCATCCGATTTCTCTTTCTTTTATCTTTCATATATAGGACTCACTAGAAAGCCTGGCCAAGGGCTTCTGTTTATGTTTACTGGATATTATGCCTTATGTGTACAGACTCCAGAGCTTTTATATTTATTTATTTATTTAACTTTTTGTAATTTATGAGTGGTATTCTCAGCATTGTAGACTTGATATTTGGTATGAGAGTATTGAACAGAGCCTGCAAAAGTGGTTGGGAAAAGTAGGGAAATCAGCATTGTTAATTTCTGGGTTTCCTTGAAATGAACCCATGAAATTCCAACCCCTTCATGCTTTATGCAGTGAAATTTAATTCTTTGTTATTGCTCTTTGGACGTTTTGGTAATCTTGTCAATGACTGCTGCTCATCTCTGTAATAGTTTTGCTAAGGCAGAGCAGAGGAACCATTTTTTAATGGCAATATTACTATCACTCAGGGCTCTTCATTGTAGTAATTGAGTTATGAAAATTTTGGGGGAATTAAACTATTTTTAGGTAGCAGGAAGACAGAAGATAAATACCACAAAGATCGGTATTTTAAAAGAGGTATTATTCTGTTTACTACGAGCAATAAACATTTAACTCCTACTTCTGAAAATGGCATGTATACAGAGCATGAGAGAAGAATTTGCTAATGCTTTCATTCTTGCTGTCCAGCAGTTTCTTTTGGAATGAACCCTGTCTGTTCTTGGCACATAAACCAATTGTGAAATAGCTGAGTTTTGTGAAGAAAGGTATAGTGCAACATAGTCTGAAAGAAATAAGTATTGAGTTTGCCTGGAGATAGTTCTGTAAACTCATATAAAAATATCAATCTGATAGACTTCGAAGCATTTTTCTTTCAGATAACTGATTAGCTGGAGGTTGTTCAAACAGGGTGGGTTTCCTTAGTGCCACAAACTAAGGAAGCTATTCCAGGAACTGGGTGCTACACTGCGCTCTTACAGACTGATTTCAGTTAGTTTCTTTTGCAAAAACAGACCGGTCATTGACAAGAGCAAGGCATTGATGACCCCAGTCTCAGGTACTTTAAGTTTTTAGGCTACAGAGGAAAAAATTACTTAAAAAGTGAGCTATAAATATTCATTTTACTGAAGTAGTTGTTTTGTTGAATGAATGCTCTTTTGTGTTCAGTCATCAAAGTCTTGGAACCTGGAATTTCAGAGGGTCACCTTAATATTTTAGGGCAGGATAAGTGTTTTGGACCGTTTCCACTGCTTTATGTCATCATGCTTTTTCTTTTATTCCTGTTTTTTTCAAATCCCATTGAACAAGTTTCTGAAATTAATTAGCAATATTTCAAAAATTGTTTTGACAAGTTTCTGAACTTTGCAATGTGAAATTCATTAGATACTGTTGTCCTGGATGCTTACAACTCCTCAGCATTGTCTGTAATCCCTGCTAACACCTCTCTTATCTGCCATTGTCAGGTGAAAGCACCAAATGCATACTGGCTATCCATATCACTCACATATCCATATCACAACATATCATGGTTGTCTCTCTTGTCTCTTACTGCTAACACGTGTAGGACTTTTTTATGCCTGTAAGATGGAACCCTTGCCTTTTTTATCTTACTACTGCATATTTATACTATTCTGTCATCCTCATGTTGTGCTACCTTTTTTCTACATCTGGTTTTGTGCTTTTAATTGGTTGTCTTGTCAGTTATTGTGTCGTTCTTTTACCTGTTTGCCATTAAATTTCTTAAATTCATGGAAACTTGCTAGACTTGCTCAGATTTATTTGGAGGAAGTTTTAACACTCGCTTTTCACTTCTGTCCAAATTGTCTCTGTTGTTAGACTCAGGCCTCTCATTTCATCAGAAACTAAATTATGCATTTTCTTCTCTGCTTGAAAGAAAACATGACTCTGACTTCTTTTAAATGTCTGGCTGAAAGATCAGTGTATCAGGATACAGTCGTTCCTTTTAGTCCTATTACTTGCCTCTCTCAGCCAGCCCTGTCTTTACAGTTGCTCAGCAATACTCTACCTTTTTCTCTTATGTTTGAATTTGTCTTGATACAGCTTTCCTTTTTCCTCCTTTGATTTCCACACTGCTTGTTGAACAAGTCTGGACTTTGGAATGAGGTGGAGTATATCACACCTTTGGAACAGGCTTCCCCTTTTAAAGGAGCATTCCTCTCTCTTTTATGTCACTGCATGCTACGGTGCCAGGTATGATGCCAAATTCCGCGTGAGGAATTGTGTTCTTCCTGTTTTAAGAACACAGCTGGTACAATGAGATCCAAGATCCATATAGTAGGTTGTGTAAGGGAAGAATAACAGATGCCTAAAGGAATAACAGATAAGTAGCTGGTAATGCTTCTCTAATGGACTTCTGCAGCATTCCATAAAGAAGTCCATGGCTTATTTGTTTATTATGAATTACTTTAGCTTGTATTCATGGGTGTTTGATAGCTATCCCGTTATTCTTCCCTATTGTTTTTCTTATAACAGTTGCAGTTTTCATTCTAATCTCCTGGTGTGGATTAATAGTTTTTTCTTCCAAGCTTAGTCACAAAAAAAAGAAAATCCTGTGATGATGAGAAACTAGTATCAAGTGGTTTTTAGTACTGTCTAAAAAAAGATCACTGTAAGGTTGTACTGTTTCTGCCAAGTTTCCGCAAGAAGTTCGTTATTACTAAGGAACTGTAAACCGTTGAAAAAACTTTGTAATGGAAACAATGATGGTTTAACTGTAGGGCTTGTGGTCACTTCCAAACAGCAGAGCTTTTCCATCTCCTGACTTTCAAACTTCCCAAGTGCCAGTTCCTTGCTGCTGCATTGCTTTAGTCGTCCCTTGTCTGTGTATAGACTGGCTTCAGCAACACTGTTGTTCATACTACAAGTACGTTGCTCAGGGTGGATCAACAGAGTTGTTTCCAGCCTGCTACAAAAACCAACCGTAAACCTAAATCTGTGCCTTTCTTTCCTGGTTTTGGTGGCATACACTTCTCAGTGGCGTCCAGGTTATGACTGGAATAGAACACTGTTAAAGAAAAAGTACACTATTTTCACTAGAGGGGCAATAAAACCCTCTTGAGTCAAGTGAATGGAAGCATATATAAATAGACAGATTTTGAAATCTGTTCAATTTTATAAACTGCTTGAATATTTTCATGTCCTACATCTACGGTATTTTGTGTCGTTTTCCTGCATTAGTCATTTTTCTGTTTCCTTTCTCTCCTTAGTTGTAGGAAAAAGGAAGGAACAACAAAGCTGTCAGAGAATGTGAATCAAGAGAGGTGATCAGCTTTCTGCAGTCTGTTCCTGCATAGAAATGAGTTTTAGATATGACTATGGCACTTCAGTCTTAGTGCTAATCCCCATCTGCAGGCGTTCCATAGGGCTTGATGCTCACTTAGAGCTGTTGAATTCCATCATCTGTCCAAGCTCAAGTGAGCAGGCATTTCCCCAGCTCTTTAATTGTTAACTTTACAACAACTTGGATATCTTTCCAGTACCTGAAGGGGACTAAAGGAGAGCTGGAGAGGGACTTTTTGCAAGGGCATGCAATGATAGGACAAGGGGCAGTGGCTTTAAACTGAGAGAGGGTGGGTTTGGATTAGATACGTATGAGGGTGCTGATGCACTGAAACAGGCTGCCCAAAAAAGTTGTGGATACCCCATTCCTGGAAGTTTTCATGGCCAGGCTGGATAGGGCCCTGTGAAACCTGATCTAGTGAAAAGTGTTCCTGCGCATAGCAGGTGGGTTGGAATTGGATGACTTTTAACCTCCCTTCCAACTCATGACACTACTAAAAAGTCTTTTGCTACCTATATTAAGTAGATGTCATTTGAACACCTTTGCTTTGCAGTATGAGGACTTGGTGTCATCTGTCTTGTATCTTAAGCTTGCATTTTTAGGAATGTAGCAGTTTACTTCTGTACCTATTCCACAACATGCATCTAAAATTCTTACGTGTCTCATTTCAGAACTACTATGGAACCTTGGCAGCCTTGTAGGTTTGGAAGGCTTAAATCCCACTTCGGAGAGGCCTCTTCCAGTCCTGATGATTTGCTGGCTGAAGCGCTTAATTAGAATGGCTTTTGAAAACATTGGATTGAACATGGAATCAGTAAGTGTCTCAAACTTCCTTTATGTTTTCAGAAAATAACGTATAGAAAGCACTTCACGTTTTTTAGTTTATGCTTATCTAGAAGAACACTTGAGGTACTCTCAATACTGGAATGGTTCTGCATTGCTGAAAAGTCATTAAGTTTATGACTTGGACACTGAAATATTGAGTAATAAATGTGTTAAAAGTACTATGCAATTCCTTCTGGTTCTAATAAACTGTTTACTCTGTAAACACTGCTTTTCATGCCGGACTTCCGTGTGTGTTTTGAAGCTGAAGGACAATTTAATCTCATTTTTAACAGTGATAAAAAATAATCTTATTTCTTGTTCTTATCTTGGAGATACAAAAAGCCCCGTGAAACTGAGATGATTGCAATTGTGCTACATTTACCTCTTCTGTGCTATAGTTACCTCTTCTGGAGGTGTAACAGCACATGAGAGTACAGCTGTGTTCTTTACTGGGTAAACAGAGGAATAGGCATGCATAGCTCTCCTCTTGGAGGAGACTATATAGAGAGTTCTCTTTGAATGCTTAGCAGAGAGAGACAGAGGGCTGCTACACTTCAACTGCTCTGTCACTGCGACCTTTAGGAAACTATTTGAATACAAATGTTGACTTCAGTGCAGTAATCCCTGTAAGATTTTGAAATATTTTAATGTTTTAAGAATGGGGAAATCCTTAACAGCTGTGTGCAATATTTAGTCAGTATTATGGTGGCAGAACCTTTTATCAGTCTTGGGAATCTGTGGAGAGCAAAATGTTTATACAGTGCAAATTAAAATTGACAAGGATCTGTATTTAGGATTTTATTTGAATTTTGATCTGAGATTCCATGTAACTTTGGAAATTCAAAGATTAAGAATATGTCACATTATGTCACTGGTAATTTGTAATTTCAGCCTAAGTAGGGGGAGGAACAAGTTTTTAATCTGTTTCTTCCCATTCTCTACTTGTATCAAGCTTGTGATAACACAGTTACATTTCCAAATGTCAGCTGTTCTGGACAGCAGCAAAACTCTGATGCAATAGGAGTGTGTGGCTAAGTAGCATTTTGCAGACTTGCTCAGCCAGTGCTTCAAGTCAACAAGAGGTTGTGTGAACTTGGTTAAAGCATTGCTGAGATCTCAGCTCAGCTGAGCAGGGAGCTGACTCTACTTGCATCCCTTGTGGCACAGTTTGCATGCAGTTTTCTGAAAATAATGTCCTGGCATATCTTGTATAACCAAAACTGAGTCATTCAGCGTTTTGGTGCACCAAGCTGCTGTTGTCGAAGAGCCCCAAGGGCATTTGGAAACCAAATAATTTTGAGTGTTAGTCAACAGCTTGTCTGTGGTCTGAGCAGCATCTAAACAAGTTTTGCTGCTTGTTTAAAATGCACTGCACTTGTGTTGTTAATAGAGCATGTAGTTTAGACTCTCTTGCTGTTGTGGAAGTACTTCTGCAACTAATTAAGCCTTCCTTTGGCATTATTTGTTCCAGTGCCCCATCACTTTGAGTCTCTTGCCAACAGTTCTGCTTTAATCAGAATCAGTTGTGAATAATGAGACTGTATTACTGTGGTGCTGTTTGTCAGTGACTTGAAGTTCCTGAAGGCCACTGATCTACCTGCTGTTTGCTCAGGCATGTAAACAAACAGTAAGGTGATAGGCACAAATGTGAGGCCTTTGTTGAGGCAACCAAAATGCAACATCACCAGACTACTCTGCATTGAAGACTTTGTGTTCAGCTTAGCAGTGTATGAAGTAAGAGAATGTATTTTTAATAGAATGGGAAAAAATAGATCTGAGTGGATTCATGCCAAAGTTACAGCTCTGTTGTGAGGATGTAGCATAGCATATGTGCAGTGCACATTTATTTTGTCAAAATTTTTACATTTTAGTAAAGCTGGAGGAAGGAAGGAGGGATAGAAATTAGAAATAGGCAAAATGTTTGTATGAAGTGTGTGAAATAATCTGGGGATCAATACCAGGGAACATAAACTTTCCTTTTTAATAGAGCCTTCAACATCTACAAGTCTTTGCTTAGTTTATCAAATGTTCAGTTGTGTGTATGCAACTCCCAGAGCACCACTACAGTTCTCATACGGGCAATATTGTCATTGCCAATCCAGAATAGCCTGGATTTTTCCTGTTTATGTGTTGGGCAACCTTCTACCAGGATGTCAAGTTTGCTTGAAGCTACTGTCTTTTAAAAACTAAGGTCTGACTAGTAAATTCATATTTACAGCCATAATTAAACACTGGCCAAGTTTTTTTAATTTCCATACAATGTTCTTATTGTTTACTAACAATATGCCCTGTGTTAGAGTCTTCTCGTTATTCTTTTTCTTGTTTGCATTGTTTTTGCTGCCTTTGCTTGTGCTGAAATCTTTCCTGATTCGCTCCGCAGTGTTTGCCTCTATTCTGTTTCATTTTGTAGTATTCTCCTAGGATTAAACTCCCATTTTATTTCCTTTCATAAGGCTGTAGTAAATACTAAACACAACAAAAAGAAGCAAATTTAATCTCTGTTGAAACAACATAGAGGAAATGTAAATTGGAGTAGAAGGAATTGTAACGAAGCCTGGTGTGTTGAGCTGCTATGGGCAGTTTTCTCTAGGTGGATCTAACATTTTGTGGCAGGGAACAAAGTTTTTTTTCTTACAAAAATTTCATCTTATTTTCTTGTTTTTACTTTCGTTTGCTCTTTAATTTCACAGCTACATTTTCTTATTTATTGTTGCTGATACTAAGAATGGTAGACACTATTCCTATTTTAGAAGAGCTCTTAATTAAAAAAAAAAAAACACCATGTTTTGAGAAATGAAAAATGATGTGGCTTTATGGACTTTCAGTGATTGAATGGCTTTTCTTGAAACTCTATAAAAAGAGGTTTCTGACTGAATGTAGGTTCTTCATTGTCTTGAAAATTCAAATATTGTGGTTTTGAAGGTATTTTCAGCCCTAAAGTCTTCTGCCTTACCTGATTTATTGTTTTGGCTTTAGACTAAATACAAAGGCTGCCTTGACCTTGACCTATCTATATTGTATTGATGATGTCTAACGTATGATGTACAATGCCAGTTTGGAGATAGAGTGTAAGGAGTTCACTGGGACAGAATTCAGTGTATAAACATTATATCCTACTCTAGCATGAAAGGCATTGCTAAGTACATTTAACAAAAGCATGGTATGGAAGAATAAGGGGGAATTATTACAGTGTGATACAAAAATCAGTTCCCTTAACAGCTGGTTTCTTTGTTTTTCCCATGCAGGTGCTTTGGTCGAGCAAGCCTTATGGTTCATCTCGAAGTATTGTAAGAAAAATTGGTACTAACCTTTCTCTTATACAGTGTCCAAGAGTTCACTTTCAGGTAGGTGTTCTCAACAGTTTAGAATCTGTGTTTCACTATACTGATAGAGGGATTTGCTCATGGCTAGAAGATTTGTAAAAGTAGAATATCATAAACTAGACATAGGAGAACTAGCCTACTGAAGTTCTCTTTGCTTTCAGTTCAGATTTTTTTCCGAATAAGAAAGTTGAAAAAAAAAAAAAATCACAAAAGAGAAAAATGAAACTTATTTATATAAACAGTATTTATAAGCTAGGCTTAAGAGGCATGTAAAGATGAACAGTATTAAAAATACTTGGGAAAATAAACAACTTTATCAGAAATTTAAAAACTAGTAAGGAGATAACATGAGTACCCTGTTTACTTTTGTTTAAAATACAAGGCTAGTGTAGGTGAAAGGGTAGGGTAAAGGAGCAAGTGTAAAAGCTTAAGAGAGAGAATACCCATGCTTTCTATAATGAGTCTTTCAGGAACAGATGGGAAAGTGGAAGCTGTTACACATAATCTCTTCAACTCTGGTGTTAGGGCTAGGGAGTGGGTATAGAATTGGAGACATTCAGTGTTTGAAATTCAGGCTGAGAGAGAAATGTTTCGTGGGCTGAGCAAGGGCGGGGAGTGTAAAGATGAATGGAGGGAATCAGCTGCCACACTAAGATAAAGTTAATTTCCACACTGCTACATTTTTCAATGTTTGAATTAATTTCTTTATCATGAATTTATGAACAATATTTAGACTTGAAATTACAGTAGCAAGAACAGATTGTTCAGATTACCATAGAAGCCTTATTGGTGTGATAGTATAAGCCATGCTAACATTTTGCCTCTCTTAAAAAATTACATTGAGAAAGCTGGGGGCAGCTATCTCACATTTCTAGTGGTTTGCTGAAGAAACAATAAAGGGATGTGGGGTTTTTTGCAGGTGAGAGCAACAAATGGCATGCTTGATTAAACTATTGAATATATAATTAGTAGGTATTTTGCCAGCAAGAAGGCTCCACGTGCCTCAGATTTAAACGGTAGTGAAAACCTCCTATTGTCTCTGATTTTCTGTAGTGTAAAGGCCATACAAGGGAAGATGATGCTCGTTTGCAGTCAGCCTAATACTGACTTCTCTTAATATGGTACATAAAAGAAGACATTTCTTGTTTATGTTCTTGCAAGGAACGGCAAGATATATCTGGGAATCTGCTCCTGATTATTTTTAGTGTTTAAGCAGATAAATACATAAATATGTTTTGGTCTGGATTCTGTTAAAATAAATGTAATGTTTGCCTTTTAGTCCTCTTGAGGAGACATTCATTCAGCTTTGTATGTACACTAAGTATAAGCATTCACCTTATATGAGATGAAAGGAAAGGGTCCTGAAAACAGAAGTATAGTTAAGAGAGTTGATTTAATTAGAAATAGGAATTTCAAAATTTGAGCCTTGAAACACATAAAAATATGTACGGTTTGTGCGAACTCTAAACTATTTTAATACATAAACTGCCGAACATGCTAACTGTGATGCTAACATCTGGTTTTGTGTCTTTATCTCAGCATTAAGATTCTATAGTGAAGTTCAATATTGATCTCGCTGGGTTTCATGCTGTTGCAACTGATGCTGTCCTATAGCTGTCTCTTCCTCTTCCTTTCTTGCCAGCTTTAGCTCTATTATGAAAGGACCATGAACTGAACCTTGCTGTAAGTCACTCTATTAAAAAAAAAAATAGATCAAATCTTACTTGTATCGTCTGAGGGTGCATGTATGTAATCAGTGTTTGTAACCCCAGAGCAGTAGGCTTTCCGCAGATCTGCATTTTCCTTATGATAAATGGATGAGACTTATTGAAAGAATATCTCTGTAATGCTCATACTTACCTTCTATCATGCTTTTGTTCAGTCTCTTCTAGTCTGAAAAAAGAATAGTAGCCAAATATTTTGATGTTTGAGGTCTACTGACTCTGTGGATCTTGCCATAGGCAACATTTAAATGAACTGCTAAATACTAAAATGCTGCTTACATATTCAGTAATGTAGAGCAGAGCTTATGTACCTTATGTACTCTATATGGCGTGAACAAATGAAAATAGTTCATACAGATCTTCTGTATGTCATATTTTTTAGATTTATATGTAGTCTTTAGGAGAAAATAAAATTAAACTTACCAGTACAGCCTAGGTTGAATCTACCTAGGCTGTACTGAAGTTTAATTTTATTATCTAGAGTAAACCTAGACTACTGTCTCTCAAGATAGCATCCTTCAGCTACAGCATCTCTGTTTTAGTCCCATGCTTCTCCTGTCTGTCTGATGGATACGTGATAACTCAGTAGAAGTCTCCTAATAAACTGGTGTGCATGTATCAAACATCTGAATTCACTGGCCTAATTTGAAAAATCACAGCAAGTTTGTCTTACTTGAAGTGTTTCCAAATGTTTAATACATAAATGTATTAGTAATTTGAAACCAGAGTATTTTATTCTGTCGTCAAGTGTATAAAAATATCTGTTCTGCTTCACACTTGGTGGAGCAAACAAAAGAGCAGGGAAGCTGCCCTGCCTGGCAGTGGAGCAGCGTTTCCGTAGTGTAGTGGTTATCACGTTCGCCTAACACGCGAAAGGTCCCCGGTTCGAAACCGGGCGGAAACACTGGCGAGGCCGGCTCTTTTCCATGGGAGTTGGACTCGATGATCCTTTATGTGCCCCTTCCTACTTGAGGTGCCAGAGCAGTGCAGTGTCTGTAGTCCTCAAAAATCCGTGATGGGTCTGCAGCTCTCCCGCGTGTCTGTGCGTGCGGCACACGTGCACATAAAGACGGGCAAAAAAGCCTGTGGAGGAAGAAGTGGGGGAAACAACTACACAGTTTCCAGAGAAACAAAAGCAGGTTATGGCACTGATCCATTCAGTTCCTGCCTTCCAGTCAAACTGGGCCTCTGTTTTCAGTACTCGGTTCTCCATTTTAGGTGCTGGCAGAGCAGTTGTTGAGGTGTTTTTCCTGCTGGAATTGACTGAAGGAATAGGGTAGTCACAGAATTGTTCGCAGGCAGGTGAAGGTTTTGAGAGATGGATATTGGCTTTTCACCTTTAAATTAAAGTAAAAATCTTGCATTGACTTGAAATTCGAATTCCACTGCTGAGGAAGGCTTTGTTGTTTTTAGGGATAGAGAACAGAAACATCTGTATATGGGGTAACAAGCAGATTCTGTTTACATATAAATATGAATTAAAATTAAGAAGAAACTTGTATCACAATATAACAGAAGGCTTACTACTAAATCTTGGATTAGAAGTTATTTATCTCGTGGTGCAGGAATTCTGGCAGTGGTAAATATATTCCTTACTGCTGATTTAGAAAATTATTTTTGATTCAAGTATGTGTAGTGCCTTTATTTAAAAGTGATTTCAGTCTTTTTAATGGTAATATTGCTGCCAGAAAAATCTCTACCACCTGCAAGAAATGGCTAATGTATTACAGATTTTTTAAGTTGCCATTAACATTAATACAAGAGCTGTGGTCCTGAAAAATTCTATTCATTTTTAAAAAGGAAAATGCCAAGGAAACCTCAAACAGCAGAAGTCCTAACATGCAATATAGTATTCTCCAGACTGCTTTAAAGAGAGGCAGACTGTAATGGTATTAGGCACAACTGTTAATGTGATAAACATATTACCATCTGTGCTGATGCTACCTGGAAAAAACCCTGTTGTTTCCAAATGATCTGATGGTGCCAATACACACTCCTGGGAGCTGTGATAAAGACTCTCATACAAGTGAGAGTTGAAGTGAAGGCAACTAATCTCAATTTCTAAGGCTGTTTGCAACAACTCCCAGGGAAAAAAACATCCCCAAGCCCACAACTTCTCTCTTCCCGAGACTTCTATATCAGAGGCTACTACTAAAATATGTGTGAATGTTCTTCTGAAATGGTTTCACCTCATTCAGGCTGCAGTCCTACGGTGATATGTCTGCTACAAATTCAGATTAATGCTAACATTTCATAGTCGTTTGCTCTTACAGAGTGAGGTTGCCTTGAAAGCTGACCTAAGTGCTGATGGGCTGGATGCGGGCTGTCCTTGCAGACTGGCTCCTACTGCCACCATCTTTGTCAGTGTTCCCAACTTCTTGGCCACTGCTGGCCACAGGCAGCACTTGAACAGCTGCAACAACTTGCAGATTTGCCTGTGAGTTTGTTTGTAGAGCTGGACTCAATGATCTTTGAGGGCTTTTCCCACCTTAACCATTTTGTGATTCTATGGAATACAAGCAAAAGCTGCGGCATATATGCATTGGAGACAGGGAACTCAGGGCGAAGACTGTGCAGAGCAAATTACTGAAAGTTGTTTCAGTAGTTGTTTTCTGCTGGGATACTGAGCCCAGGCTGCTCAGGAGTCCAGTGACTCTGAACACATGCCCTTGTCTGACCTGGGGAACCAGCCAATATTTCAAAATAGATTTGAAACCATTTTGTTGAGTTGTGACTAAGGAGCAAGTATTGATGGTCCAAACAATTTTTCAAATCACCATTCAGGTCATTTAACTGGAAATTGAAGAAAGGTTCCACTCTCTGAAGCCTTGCTCACCTTTGGCTTCAAACAGCTGTAAATCAAATGGCCAGAACCATGCTGGAAAATGGTCCATTTGTTTGGCATGTTGTAAATAAGATTGTTAGCACATAATGTATAATGTTATGATTGTGTCCTACCTGTCACTCAAGTCTTTGTGATTACTGAGCTGGTAGAATTGTTTTTTCACCTGGTTTTGGGGTTGCTTTACTTGTTTGCCTTTCTCCCTGTGCAGTGTACATTCTTCTTGTACAGAAATCTGGAAGTTGTAGGGAAAGGGAAACTTAGGCAGAATTTCACTTTAAAAAGAATACTAAATCAGAGCAAAATACTTAAGAAGTATTGGCAGCCTTAATGTCTTTTTTAACTACTGCTCATGAATATAATTTAAAAATGTACTCTTTGAGTTAATATAGAAAACCATGTGAGAATGTTGATGTTTGTTTGTCTTAAAGGTGTAACAATTTGCATTGCATTTTTAGTGCTGATTAGCATCATGCGATGGTGTACATAGTTAGCCATGAATTTCTGCCGAGTGTTCAGCAGAATGGATTGGAAAGTTTGAAGTCAGTGAAATGCTTCTGGACTGAGCGCAGGACAGAAATAAGTGTTTCAAGTCTACAGATGTGTTTTGTGCATGTATGTGTTAATAGTTACATGTAGCTTCAGTAGAAGTATTGGGTAACATAAATGTGACTTGGGCTGAGAGTATTGACTCTAAAAGCTTCAATCTTGCCTTTAAAATTTAGCTTGTTTCTCATGTCACGGAAAGAAACAGTCCTACTCAACTCAGAGATGATGCGGTGGCCTCCCTTGCTGATGTGGGATGGATTGCTGAAGAAGAAGGTGAAGTCTCTACGAGGCTCAGGTATGTTTCTGAAATCTCTCTGAACTTCTGAACTGAGAGGAAGAAACCTCACTTCTCTCCAGTGAGAATCTACTGTGCATTATAATTAACAGAGAGCACTTGAGTGCTGGGAGAAGAGACAGACGTAGGGTCTGGAAAAGAAGTAGTAGAGGTTAGACTAATAGGATTGTGAAACCAAGACTCGTTGAAAAACATACAGGAGATTGGCATTATACAAGGAAGACTCTGGATTTTTTTTTTTTTTTTATGTATTGCAAAGAAGTGCCTACAATAGCTTCAAGCAGTGAAAATGTCTGCTGTGCTATGGCACAATTGCTAACAGTGATTCTCCAGTTCTCCTGAGATTGTCATTGTTCACAGGGGCAGTGAACTGTACAGCTTCCTCATTAGCAGCAATGGTCATTCTGGCATTCCAGTAATTGGCACGTTGTTTTTCACCTTTGTGGTTAAGGCTCCACAGTTTGCTAAGTACAATGAAAAAATTGTGGTTTGTGTTTCACATCTTCAATCTTCATAGCAAAAACTGGCAGGGAAGCATGTGAGCACCTGTGTCCAGAATGATGGGATGGGTACTGTTGCATTGGACCAAGGGTTCTGCACAGCAGTGGCACTGCATGAAACAGTTTGGCTGAAGGGATGAAGTTTTCTCTTCCATCCTACTCAGGTTGCTGCTCAGACTGTCCAGAAACAAATGCACAGTTCTGTAGTATAGAGGAGATTTTTCTTCTAAATAAACTAACCTGTTAGAGAAGGGCACAGATTGTTGGCTTCAGAGATTACAGGAGGATACTGTTCTTAATTTGAAAGCATAAAATAGGTTAGTAATGACCTAGATGCCCTCCAACATGACTTGCTACAGTGAAGATTTGCATAACAAACATTCTGGCAGTGCCACATTAATTTCAGACTCAGAGGGGAGTCACAGAAGTCAGCACTTGCTTGGGAAGCACTGTTCCTGAAGTCTGTTTGATATGAAGGAAATTAACTGTCCGATACTACTTCTGTTTGCACAGAAGTATTTTGTTTAAGGGTTGAACTGTAAAGCTATTACATTTAATGGAGACAACAGGGAGAATGGCTCTTTGGTGCTTCAAAGAACCTGTTATGAAAGATATAGGACTGCATATTTGCTGAAACGTCTGCATGGGTAGGGGGGAGCAGGGACAGATGGATGTGGGATAGGAGTAAAATAATCCTGCAGATACATAGTGACCTTAAGGCAAACAGCTTATGATGGAGCACGGGAAGAGAATTACTTAGCAAATACGGGTATTTCAGTGTGCACTGTTTATTACGTCTGTGCACAGTACTAGTAGTGGAGCTGGTATGCATTAGGTGTTTTCCAGGCATTTGAAATTCTGTTTTGACAGGATCACATAGGTGTTACTGTTAAATATTTATTCACTGTAAAATTTAGTAAACAGTCTTGCAGACATAGGGGTTTTTTTCTGTGAATACAGTTTTATAGGGGAAGCAACGAAATGATAAATCATTTTTCCTATACCCCTAGTCAGAGCAGTAGTGACAACTCAGGCATAATATTGTCCCACAGTGTTAGATTCCAGTCAAGACATCTCCTTAAAACTCTACTACAGCTCTGAGCAGAAAATACCGTTTTTTATTTAGCTCTTCTGCTCCTTTAAAGAGTTTCTGGGCAGCAGGTTTTAAGGAGTGAAGTGAGCACTGGCACGTAGGGAGAGCAGAGGGGTGGCTGCTCTAGGAGGTATCCTGTTTTCAGCGTTAGTTGCTCTCCATTCCTCTCTAGGTAACAACATCTAAA